>NW_007579939.1:0-19937 GCF_000690725.1 Stegastes partitus
GAAAATAATCATCACCATCATGACTAAGAAATCGTATTTTCCATCATCGTTGTGATATGAACATATGCAATAAACACAATAAGAAAAATCATTTTATTTACTGGATGCATGCTGTTCAAGCATCTCATCCCTCCGAATAATTTGGTAGCGATTGCGAGGTTACCTAACACGACGGTCGAGGATAAAAGAATAGCGAGGAAAGATGTTTTCATCTTGTTTAGAAGGAAATATTTTAAAAGGAGGAAGCAGGGATGGTTATATCGTCCCAAATTAAAGTTCTGTTTAATTAGTTGGGGGTATATTGGGGGTTTAAACTTCTGCTGTCTATGTCAGCAGTGCACCTATTCAAGCAGAAAGATAAACGGCTAATACACCGAAATATTTGCTTTTTGTCGCGACGTTAAATAATATTATGGCAGATTTTCCTCACATCGTGCAGGCTTGGTTTTTACAACTTTCTCGCGTTAGTAGCTGTTGCTAAAGTATCTCGTCTTCTACCACATGTGCAGACGCACACTTACACATGGTGCGGCCCTCAGCAATCATTTATCATACGCACATACACATAGAGTCATTTATATCGGGGGAAACAGGCAATCCTCGGCTCATCCTCTCCATCCTCCCATCCTGCTTGGATTTACAAGCACAGAGCCCATTTCAGCCTCTGTGCAACCACTCATCTCCCACCGCTTCACCCAGTGCTCTGCTTCTACCAGCCTGGTTCTCCTTATAGCCCATAATAATCCCCCCAAAAAGCCTCTCCTCGGGTCTGCGTCCCCCCCCTCCGACTCCCAGAGAAGTAACACAATGGCAGAAGTAGAGGCGAGCAGAAGAGATCAGTCAGTTTGATGAATGCATACACATCTGTGGGAGATTTCCTCTGCAGATAAAATGAACACTTACTGGTTTTTAGGTTTTGTCTTTCCGCTTCCCCCCCTCACACACACTGCTTAAATATGTATCTGAGGGTGTTTGAGAATAACGACACGCCAGAGTTCACAAATATCAAAGTTGATGTCACAGTAATGTTTCAGTTCACGTGATGTCTCTGAGGTGGAAAATGTGTTAAAGGTGCTGACACAGAACCCGAAGCTCACAGCGGATCTCGTTCACCGTCAGGTTCCAGGTAAACGCCAACAATCCACAGCGAATGTAAACTAAAAGCGATGCCCGCCCGCGCCGGAGCACTTGTCAGGTTGAGTTTGTTTTGTCACAGCACCCCTGTAAGAGTCACCCAAGCATTTAACACAGACAGCGCAGAGCAGTCCTTATCTGCAGCCCTGATACGGGAGCAAAGGCATCGAAACGGCTAATTTAACCTCATCAACGTGACTGTGCTGCGCTGCGGAGACTGGAGGTGGAATAATTTGTTGGTGAGGCTGTGACAATGGAGGCAGGAGCCTGCAGGGGTTTAGGGACCAGACTGTGTGGTCCTATCAGATTGCAGTATTGACCCGGAGTCTGGCTTGAGTTGTGAGCGAGCGTTCAGAAGAACAGAAAAAATCAGTCCACATGTGTGAGAGGGAGCAAAATAAAGCGAGAAATAAAAACATGAAAACATATTTGAAGAGTGTTCTTTACATTTGAGCGATCAAACCATAAGACGCGACGATTATTCAAAACAAGAAACCTGAAAAATGCACTTATTTATTGTAATAAAACAAATATGGAGCAACAGACTCGCTGGTGGCCAGTTTTATTTATAAAACTGTGGCGTAACATGAGTCAGCAGCACTTTATGGTAGTGACTCCATGCAGAAACAAACACCCGACAGCTCTCAGGTTACGGTTTCGTGTTACTAGTTGTAAATCATCACGAGTAAATCATCAGAAATACCTCGGCGACGTGAAACAGAGCTGAATGTGTTTTCACTTTTTTTAAATTTCCCACTCATAGACGGGCAGCTGAAGAGGCGGCGGAGCAGAAATGTTCAGCAGATAAATTTAAAAGTTAGGTGACTAAATGTAGTTATATATGAATAACACTAAAATATAAATGCAAGTAAATCGCTGCAAACAGTTGGAGTAATTAACTCTTCTTTGTATTTGGAATGGGTGAATTAGACCATCAGTGAAAGGTGAGAAAAAATAAATCTAAACATAATTGATTTCATTCAGATAAATATTTTCACATCTTTCTATATTATCTTATGCACATCATATCTGAGAGTTGCCTCTACATTTTTATGATTTTAATTAGACTACAAGAAAAAAAGGTTCAATCCAGGGATTATATTGCAAAATTCAACACACAGTTCTGTCTAAAAAATAAATAATCATGTACAGTTTTGTAACGCTATGACCCTAACACTTGTGCAATTAATAAAAAATAAAAATCAGCCTGCTAGAATATTGATTTGTTCAACCCTCAAACTTAGAGAAACACCTGTTTGGTTTAGACACTACCTGCATCACACTATAAAAAACGACTGTTTATCTCTACCTGAGCATTCAGTGACGCTCACCTGTGGTATAAACATTTGTTCTAATATCTCACAGATTTAAAACTTGCAGCTCTCTTAACCCCATCCATCGCTCTCTATTCTGCTGTTTTGCAAAACTTCTGCGACTACGTCAAAAGAGAAACATCCAAACACCGATTTCTACTTCACAGATTTTCTTCCTGTGTGTTGAAGGGACAGGACTCTGTAAGGCGACTGCCTTCCACGTCGGGGGCCAATCAAGAACAGATGGAAGGGGTGATGACCCCCCTCGCAGGCGAGAGCAACAGCGCGACTGCCACTCAAAATCGCAGCGTGTGGATGTGTGCGAGCGTGGACTTGTGTGTGTGTCGGAGGGCGGCGGGGGGGCCGTGTTATGGCTCTGAGGGTGCGACGGTAAACAGGGTCCCCATGCGAGTGAGTGACACTCCTCCAACATCTGTTCCACGGAAAACACTCCTCTCTTCCTCACTTCTCCTCCACTAACCATCTCCCTGACGCTGTCTCCTCCACACACACACACACACACACACACACACACACACACACACACACACACACACACACAGTTAGATGATCTTTTCATTTTACAGTAAAGCCGAGAGGAATGGAGAAATTAGATTAGGGCCGAATAAGATACTCCATTTGTGATGTGGCTCTTTGCAGGGTTCTCTGCATGGTTGACAGAGGAGGCTGCAGACGATGCCTTTACCCTTTTCTTCTCCTTCCTCCCTCGCTGTCGCCCCCCCTCCAACACCACCACCTCCTCCACCTCCTCCTCCTCTACTCCTCGCTCGGCGATCGGGTTTCTCTCTGTCCATCAGTGGAGAGGCAGAGGAGAAGAAGGGGAGGAGGTGGGTTGTTCTGATCAATGGCAGGAAACCAGACGATGGGGAAGGGAAGACGTGAAACAGATAGGCCCCATAACCTACCTACCTACCAGGATACCGCAATCACGTCTCCCTCTCCATCCCCTCCTGTGTTCCTATCTGTAATTCACACACACACTGTTGAAACACAGTCCAGACACCACACATACAAACACGCATCTGACCGCAAACATGCTGCAAAAAACACACACACACACACACACACACAGCAGCAGCATCTAGCTTCAGACTGACACACTGAGCGTTGCATACCGCTCACCTGCCCCTTATGGGAGGACGACTAATAACATACAGAATTAGAATATATTTTTCTCCCAGCTCTATGCAAATCTCAAACATATTGCTTTCTGTCTCCAGGGGGCCACACATTCCCACACATGAATACTTAGAGGGGCGCACACACACACATACCTCAACCCAAGATACGTGTAATTAGGACGGACGGAGGGAGGGAGTGGCTGTCTCGTTTGAGTTTATTAATTTGTGGTATTTTTATTAACGTTTATCGGCAGCGTTTTACGGTGGACAACGCCGCCGCCGCTCGCTCCTCGGGGCACTTATTAGCCGAATGAGTATTTGCCGGTTATTTAAATCTATTCCTGCGGATCAAATTATGCAGTATTAGATCCTGGCAGAGTTATGAAACCAACACTGATAACACAATGGAGGGCAGATGGAGATTTACATTATGGACTCGCACCGAAACACGCTGCTAAATACGATCCGACTGCTTCATGTTTCAGAGATTTATTGGAAAATACTTTTTCAGCCGAGTCGACCGTGATGCTCGGTGCATCTCCTCGTACGTGTACGTGGGTAGATGATCTTTTTCGCTGCAGACTGCTGAGCCTTCTTGCCACTCCGGCTAACTCTTAACTCCTGTCAAAACACGGAGCTTTAAATTGAATTAAGACCGCATGCTGCAGTCCCTGCTGAGCCCCCCCCCTACCTCCAACCAACGCCTTTAACACTGCTCTGGAACACACACACACACACACACACACACACATGCATTCACACACATCTTATATGCAAATATATATATCGAGAAAGATGCACACAAGACATTCACACCAACAGCAGTTTCAAATGCACATATATAACTGGATAAACGGCAACCGAAAAAATCTGCAGAGGGCACGACGAGAGAATACTTGAAGCAGGATGAGGCCAACTCAGCCTTGAAACTCTGTCACTGATAATTCACTGCAGCTGAAACACAGACGAAGATACAGTTTCAGTGTCCGTAACGCTGGCTGGAGTATTTTTTTTTTTGCTAAGCGCCGCTCGATGGATTTTCACTGCCCTGTTTGTGTGGTTATTTAAAATGAAGCCGGTGGTGTGTGTGTGTGTGTGTGTGTGTGTGTGTGTGGTCAGAGGCCTTTTATAGGGAAAAAAAAAGCTTCATGTTGTTGTTTTTTCAGGAATATTTTTCAAAACACACACTGTGTTCCTACACAAACCTCCAAATGGCTTCACTTTATTGTCATATCTGCATTTATCTTTTTGCCTTTTCTGTTGTATTCAGGAGTGAAAAAAAATAGTCTTACTGCCAAGCTGGAGTCATTTTGTTTTGATTACAGGATAAACCTACTTACAGACCATTGCTAATACAAAATTGCCTCCAGTAAATGAAAAACACCCAAAAAATGTGAGCCACGTGGTGTTCAGATATCAGCCAACGACTCAGCCCCTCCTCGGCGTGCCTGCGCTTCGTCCACTTTAGTTCATGCAGCAAAAAAATTGTCAATGTTCTGCGTTTTATCCACAGATCGCTCTCCGATGGTGGCAATTCAAGTCGCTCTATTAGAAATCATGCTAAAGCAATATTGTCTAAGCGAGAGGCTCATTAATCACGCGGCTGACAAGAGCTCTGGACATTGTTGACGAGTAATGAGTGTGTTGCTAACCTTTAATGCATTTGGGCTGCTGCTAGTCAGGTGGATAATTAGCACGCTGATGATGGTACAAACGCGTTCCGTACGCCATCAATTCTGGTGATTATGTGTCATTACTCAGCTGCAATAAAAGGCAGGAGTTTTGTTTCATTTGTACAGTTTGAACATTGGTCTGCTGCCACATGTCCAGAGCAGGGATTCAGAGCTACGAGCAGCAGCAGCAGCTATAAAAATCCTACCTCTTATTATGCGTGTGTGTTGGTTAAACGCATGGTTTCTTTATTTAATTATCTCTGGATGATTAACAGAAAACATTAATTACTTTATACTCAAATTATATTTTTTAGAGAGGAAAATAAAAACAGAAATATGAGAATAAATTGTTAGGTGACGCTTGCTTAGTGTTCGACGGTATTGCTCAGCACATTATTTATGAAGGTTTGTATCGGCGACATAAATTTATGAATGAGCCGTTCTGGTCTGGCTCCCGCAAACGAGACTTAAGTGGTGTGTGGGGCAGAACCTTTGCTTGGAGACTGAGCAAAAGGTTACTGCAGTGTGTGTGTGTGTGTGTGTGTGTGTGTGTGTGTGCATAGTGAGTATTGAGCAAAGGCCACTGCAATGCAACCCAACACCAGCTCTTTGTCTGAGCGCCACAGCCTGCTAACCAGAGTGCCTCACTCTTTTCCAAATTCAATTCTTCAATAGTGTTTATGAATTAAGTTTCAAGTGACCGTGGCCTGATATAATTACACGGGCATCAATTATTTCATTATTGATAATTAAATGAATGTAATTTGTCTTTCTTGCGTCATTATGCAGTTTTGTGTTTTTAATTTCTTCAGAGCAAAACCTAAATGAGTGTATTTTTGCTTCTGTGTCGGGAATTATAAAGAAAATTCTGCGTTAATGTAAAGCAGAGAATGTATTTTATCACTAACAATAAAATTCACAGGTTTAATGAGCTATACAGAGTTCACCGATTTTCCCCAGAGACAAAGACACAACAGGACGTAAAGGTTAAGGCCAGGAAACTTCTCACCTGTTTTATGCTGTTTGTACTTTTTTTTTTTCTAACACCTGTTGTGTGTACGGAAAACAATAAAAAAAAAGATATAATATTATAATTACACAGAAGCTTTCATGAGGTGAAACGAAGCTGATACCAAACCAAGTGAAATACTGATAGTGTGGCTTTTAATTTTCCCACACTGCAGTCAGGTTCGTGTTACCACATCTAGCATAAAATATTTGGTGTGTGAGGCCACCGCTGTGTATATGCACATGTGTTTCCATCCCTTCAGAGACATGATAATTGTTTGTTGTGATATTGTAATGAAGCCCTCAGGCCCTCTTAAGCTAATCAGCCCCTCTCTCTCTCTCTCTCTCTCTTTGCAGATAGATCAGTTGTCAGGGCCGTGGGCAGGACAGCGCAGTGAAGCACGGCGTCTGCCTTTTGGCCTTCGCCTTGCGTGACACACATTCTCTGCCATTCCTGCCTAACACATTAGCATGCAGCCTGCCCATCAATCAGCGAGGCAACTCTCCCGTTCTGTCCTCCAGCTGTTGTTTCTTGTCGCGCTCGAGGTGATGATACACGAGCAACATTTTAAGGTAATACAGCTCAGCTTTGCTGCCAACGTCGATGCCAGTGATATGTGAAGGGATTTATACAAATGATATACATGTCAGTCTAAGTAAAGATTGCATCTTTAAATGTGTACTTAAGTATTAGTCAAACCTGAAGCAACATTCCTTTTTTTAAAGTTCTTTTTTTTTTTTCAATCTCCACTTTTAATGACTGTACAACTCACTCTTCATGTCTGTGTGCAAAACAAAACATTATGGATTGAAGTAAGACATGAATTACAGTCAATGCAGATTTACACACTAGACTGCAGCTTAAAAATCTATGACAAGCTGAAATCCATGAATAAAATATCAACATGCAATTGCTAAAACTAGTGTTTTTAATTTTTCCTGAAAATTGTGTTTTTAGAATGGCTATGATTATTTAATCGTACAGTGAATACAATTATATAAAAAAAATAAATAATGGAAGAACATATAAAAATATGTATGTATGCTATCTCAAATTTTGTTGTGCTTTCTTGTACAATGACAATAAAGAGATTCTGATTCTGATATTTTTCTCAACGATATTGTTCTCTTTTCTGAACTAAATGCAGCTTTTCTCTCACTTGTATCTGACAACATGAAAGTAGTATAGCTAGTCGGTTAAAGTTAGGGTAGGCAGAAATCTGGAAAGTTGGACAAAAGATAAAAATGTTAGAATATACAACCTTCCTTCTTCCTGCAACTCTTCCCTTTCACCTCTCTGTGGTTAAGCTCCTTCCACCAGATTCACTTCAAACATGTCAACATAGTCAAGCTAAAGGTCAACTTTCACTTGTGGCTTTGCACAGGATTCAAACCCTGCTCTGCTGAGTAAAAGTCCACCAGCTAACCTACTACATCACCACGTCCCACTGAAGCTTACTGATCTTTATACTGTCTTACCTGCTTCAGGTGAAAAGACCTGCGATGGCTAAAATGTGACGTCACAAGTTAGATTTTCTAAACCCTTAAAAGTGCAGCCGGGAAGTCTGTTCTCTTCTCAGACCACTTAATATACAATATAGTGAAAGATTAATATGGAAGATTTGCCTCATGGTGCCAACATAAATACTGCCTACTCCAGCTTTAAAAGAAAAAAAAAATACATGCAATTTTGTGCCTGTGTGATGAAATCAAACCCTTAGTGGTCAAACAAGCGTTCTGAACAGCTGCATACTAATGAATTTTTTAGGAAGCACACCGTGGACACTGTTCACTCACGTACGTTATGTTATCTACAGGAAGAAACTTCCTGTCCAGGATGCTGCAGGCATCTTTGGCATATTCCGCATACTTGCTATATTTGTGAGTGTGCAAGAGAGCCTGTGTGGTACATAATGGACACATTCACACATCTGCTACGGGCTGCGCGCCTGTTTATACAGACACAAATACAAAATTACATGTAAAAACGGCAAGACTTAAACACACAAGAATGAATGCAAACACACAGAAGTAAAAGACCTCAAAAAGTCTAAATATAAACTTAAAATTATGCAATAAAAGCACTTTTTTCCTGGCGCGGATCAATATTGAGATACAAAGTAAATTGTTGAGGACAGGTCAGGGCTGAATGGATTCGGCTGGCGGCTTATGGAGCTTACAAAACAGATTACTCTCCAGAGAATGAAGTGAAAGTTAAACAAAAACAACACTGGTGTAAATTAACTCTGAGTGAGGATCTGGGTCTGAGGCATGCGGTGTGTGTGTGTGTGTGTGTGTGTGCGTGTGTGTGTGTGTGCGGTGCTTGCTGGAAGATGATGATGACCATGATGAAGGTGATGATGATTGGTTAATTGCGGGCAGCTTGCAGTTGCCATGTAGCGCTTATTCTCTCTCTCACTCTTTGTTAGTGTGTGTGTGTGTGTGTGTGTGTGTGTTGTTCACAAGTTGTAGTGCGAAGGGAGCGGCCTGCGGTGGCTGTGAGAGGCATGTAATATGTTTAAATAGAGCAAAGTAGTGTTTGGAGAATTGGTAATTACTTACATCCCTCTCTGACCATAGGGACACTGTCCAGATCCCCTTCTAGCTCGCTCATACGCTGATCCACACGTACAGCAAAACAAGTACACACCCGGACGAAACGCAGTCAAACGCACAAACACAACAGTCAATGCCAGTGAGTCACTCTGCCAATCAACAATCAACAGTAGCCACGTAAGAAGTTGACAAAGTAGTTTAGCAGTCGAGGTGGTGGTTAAAATGTAAAGTCACACCTATATTGTGAGACTTTTGTACAAAATGTGTAGTTTGTCTCTTTAGCACAGGTTACCAAAGTTGATCCCTGGTTGGCTGCAGGAAAACCTAAAACTCCTCCCACCTCAGTTTAAACCGCTGAAGCTATTTGTGTGGAAAAACAGCAATAAATTATGTCTAAATAGCAACTCTTTTTATTCTGAGTTTAACATAACTATTCCAATAGGAAAATGTTTGCACAGAGTATTTAAGAAAGACTTTGCACACAATCCAGTTCTTGGCAAATGGCGTCACGAACACGTAGGGAAAAATGAGGCGATGCTTTCCTGCTCCACCGTTCTACCCAAACTCTAAAACTGTCAGACACCACAAACACCATGACAATATTAATAATAATAATTATTATTATTATGTCATTTAACCACTATTCTTCCACTCCTGACTTTGCTACTGTGTAATTAGCGGTACTACACTGTAAAATGTGAAAAGTTGCTCTTACTTAAAGGAATCTAGGAAACCAGTTGCACTCAAAAAAGGTAAGTAAATATAACCATCAGTATTAAATTCAGTTTACTTCATATCTACTTGTAAAGTTGGTGTAACACAGGTTGTGAATATGGAGGAATTGATAAATAGTGGGATGTTATTAGGTCACTGCATTCATCATTGAGTTCAGATGTATTTAGAAATGTGTTGAATGTTGGAATTTTGATTGTCTTAGCTTGCCATAGTTTGAGGAGGCGGGATCAGCATAACTGAAGCCAATCAGGATGACCGGCTGCTCAGCTTAGTTCCGGGACGTTCCCCTTGGTTGCTGTCACGCTTCTCCTGCCAGCTTGACTGCTGAATGTGAGACACGATATTGGCAGCCTGAGGATGTATTACATGCATGTACATGGCTTTTCAACGGTGAGTTCAGAGTAGAGGGGAAGTGTTAAGCTTGGATAATATTGAAAGTCGCTCGTTAAGTCACGTAATGACCGCATTCGTGTGCAAATTCGGCTATTAGCATTTGAGCTAGCGCGAAGCGGCGCTAACGGCTAACGATGACGACCGTTAATGTTAGCCACAAGCTAACATTAAGCTACAAGCTATTTCTCACCTTGGTTACCAGAGGGAATGTTTGAAATGTTAATAAAAGTATATGTTGTTTCATAGAATGTGTAGTTTGAGAGCGGTTACAAGTTGTTCAAGCTGAGGCTGAATTTTTAGTGTATTTTCTGTTACCAGTAGGCCTTTGGTAAATGAGGAAAATTAAGCACGCAATTTATTTAAGCCTTAGTGTTACCATGTTGTAATTTAGCTGGTTTAATACTGAGTCATTTAATTGTATATTTATGTACTTTGTGATGTTGTTGTAGTAACTGTTAATATACAGTATAAAATACAATAAGAGATGATGTTGGGTTATAATTTGATGTACATCTTGCTGACTAGATGAGATACCAGTGTAACCAACTGGTAATCCGACCTTATCCATTAGGTCAGGATTTTGTGAAGGGAGGAACTGGACAGAGCAGAGCAGGACCAGAAGTTCCAGTGAGTTGGAAGGCGAGCCACCCACCCTGGAGATCCTAGACCGAGGCAGAGTGAGATAGAGCGATCCAGTCCCTGAGCTGAGGATTAACCACACTGACTGTACACTGGTTTGAAAGTACTCATCTATACACTGACTCATTGGACCTCATTGAATGGATATACACACACAACTGGGCCCCAACATTTTTTTTTGTTTCAGTAAAGGACAGAAAAAACTTTTTTTTCCTCCCCCCCAAGTGTGCACACTTAAGTTGTCTAATTTTATTTTTGGGAGGGTATCTGAAATTCACACTGTGACATTTCCTATTTTTTTTTATATAATCATTCATATGCCATTACTGTGTGTGGTGTTCATTATTGTCATTCATTCACTCAAGGCTCCAGTCGTTTTGCTGTATTTACTTCATTTTGTGAACATAAAAATACCATAATAGTATAATGAATTTGCTCTTTCCAGTGTTAGAAACTTAAATAATAATAATAATAATTGATCAGATTTATAAAGCGCTTTTCTAGACACTCAAAGTCGCTTTACACTGTCAATTATTCATTCACACACATTCACCCCATTGGTGGTAGCTACGATAGTAGCCACAGCTGACAGAGTACTTAGTTTTATAACTCTTTAAGGAAAAATGGAGGAGGTGTCCGTCTCACTAATGCAGGTGAGGTGGTGGTTTTCTTCTTTTTTGTTTTTATCAAAGTTTTTTTCATTTAACAAACTTATCAATGATTTATTGAGCTGTTGTTTTCAAATCTGATCAACTCTTTTTTTTCTTAACTTTGAGCATCAATATCATGGGATAGATAGTTTCAATAGCAAAACAGCACCAGTTTAATGTCAGTGACACAAAGTTATGGAAACAAGTACTCTGTAAAAGAAGGCAACTGGACCTTCAAACAAATACTGCAACATACCAGAAAATAACCATCTAATGAAAATACCACTTTTTTTTCATCATTTAAATACATTTGCCTTAATTTTGAATGAGATCGTGTGTATTCTTATGTTAGAATAGAATAGAATAGAATAGAATAGAATAGAATAGATTAGAATAGAACTTTATTGTTCCCTTTGGTGGAAACGTCAGGGAAATTGCTGATAAGTTATGTGATGATATATGTTAACCTACATAATCAACATTTTGTTAATTGCCTCTAATGTTACACATATATTTACATGAATAAACTTGAATTTAACAGGTTTAAATGAACTTGTGTTACTCTTTAGCACCACATGTGTGTATAATGCTGTGTTAGCAGGTTCTTTGAGAGAACCACATGAGAGAAATTCAGACATTTTAGCGTAATTTCTGATGGTTCAGATGAAGATTTTCAGTCTTCATCGACTGAATCAGAGCTGTGTTGCCTCACAGTAACTCCCTTTCCTTAAAATGAAAGTGGGGTTTACTCCAAGTATCACAGCT
Source organism: Stegastes partitus (assembly GCF_000690725.1). Taxonomy (NCBI): domain Eukaryota; kingdom Metazoa; phylum Chordata; class Actinopteri; family Pomacentridae; genus Stegastes; species Stegastes partitus. Next base: position 12,009 of record NW_007579939.1, read on the forward strand.
GTCATGAAGCTGCTGTTATCAACACTTATCTCATTGTTTTCTGTCCATACATGTTAACAAGTGATCACAATAATAATAATAATGACATCATTTCAATCAACATATACATTTAGTTTTGCCAATTTATTTTTGTTGGCTTATATTTTGCAAGTTTACTATGCACACAGTCGTTTGTGACTGTTTTTTTTATTGCCAGTTTTTTTAATGGCAATTGTTTGTTCTTTGTTGTTGGTTCTTCTTTTTTTTCTGGAACCATCTTCTTTTGGTTTCCTGTTGCCACCCAGACGTTCTTTTATCCAGAGACGATGTTCTGATGTCAGGATGCTTCTCAAGACGAACAGCTGCTTTGATGACTCCTTGTTCTTTGTTCGTCTTCGTCTCTTTTTTTTGTCGAGCCAGTGTTCTTTTGGACTTCCAGCTCCTATCCAGACATTGTCCGTTCGTCAGGCTACATGGGGTCCAACTCCTGGTTCAGATCATCCACCTTCTCTTCCAGGTGGATGATCTTAGACCGATCTCTGTCACCATGAGCATTTGGAGAGCTCTGATGGTGGAGCTGCTGTTTTAGCTCCTCCATCTCCTGCTGGAACGTCTTCTCCTTTTCTAAGGCAGCTTCCGTCATGACGCAGATGGTGCTGCTCATGTTTGCCTTCTCAGCTTGCAGACTTTTGATGAGCTTCGTCTGCTCAGAGAGACTTTGCTGCAGAGAAGACAAATCTCTCTGCTTCTCGGTGTTTTTGGACAGCAGCACCTGACACTCATCCCGGAGTTGGTTGTACCTCGTTCTATGTTGAGCGTACTCCATCTCCAGGCGCTTTGTGATGCCGATCAGCTTTTCTTTCTCCATCGTCAGCTGATTTGTGGTGTTGACCAGCTGCACGACGGCGTTCCGCTTCTGCTGCAGTTGCTGAGTCACGCCGGTCAGCTGCTTCTCCAGGTTCACCTTGGCCTTCTTGCTCTCTGCATGCTGTTCCCTTTCTCTGCGGTACAAGTCCTGCCAGTCGAGACAGGACTTCTGGGATTTTTCCAGTTCGATGGTCAAATATTTAATTTGACCCCACAGAGTTCGGCTTTCACGTTCCTCAGTTCCGAGGAAGCGAGAGAGCTGCTGGATTTTAGCATCCTGACTGGCTGTGGTGTCAGAAAGCTCCTTGATTTTGGCCTCTTGTCTGGTGGTGTTCTCAGACAGCGCCTTGATTTTGGCCTCTTGTTTGTCAGTGTGTTCAGAGAGCTGCTGAATTTTGCTCTCCTGAACAACACTGTTTCCACAGAGCTCTGTGTTGTACGTCTCCAGAGAGACGATTTTTTCTTGAGCTCTGTGGAGCTCCAACTTGAGTTCTTCAATCTGGTTCAGCAGAGCTTTCTTTTTTGCTCCACCGAACCAGTTGGAGGGTTTCAGGGCGGCTAAGTGTCGTTTGGAAGTCTGGGTGGTCATATTGTGGACTTCTTTCTTGAAGATTCTCTTGCTCTTTGCTGTTGCGGGCTTGTGAAAAAGCTGCTCCTCGCTCGTAGCTAGTTGCAATGAGAATGTCTCAACAGGAATGAGTAAAGCTGGAATGGTGGCGCATTTATGCAAATTCTCAGGCTGCTGATGATGTCGTCAAAGGACCAGAGAGAGAATTCTAGAGAGAGCGAGCGAGCGAGAGAGAGAGAATTCTAGAGAGAGAGAGAGAATTCTAGAGAGAGCGAGCGAGAGAGAGAGAGAGAATTCTAGAGAGAGAGAGAGAGAGAGAGAGGATTGATTGATTGATTGATTGATTGATTGATTGATTGATCAGTTATTACATTTGCATTTTTTTAACTAGCCAATAAAGTAATAACTTACTCCGTTATTAGCCAAAGGATATTACGTTACCGGCTCAGGAGTTTTATTATGTTATTGGCCAGTTATTACATTACTGGCCTATTGCATTTTAAAAAGTGCAAATTTATTACGCTATCGGCCGTGATTACATTATTGGCTTCTACAAATGCTAACGGATAAAACACTAATTATACCCAGAGACTTTTAGACTGTTGCCATCAGATGTCTTAAAAACAAAGACACAGAAGCAAAGCGAGATAAAACTTCAACTGAGCTGAACACACGTTTAGTCAATTAGTTGAAAAAATATCCAAACAATCAAAACGAGGTGATTTCTTTAAAGCAGTAGTAGTTAGAAATGTGGAAAATGGCAAATCCGTTCCTCCTCCTGCAGCTTCTCCATCCTCCATCTGGGTTTCATGTAATAAATCAGCTCAGAGCTGATTGGTTAAACTCAACTCTAGCACTCTGACGTGTCAACAGCATAGACTGTATAAAAGATGGACGTAGCAACCGGCCCTGAAAAATGAAGCCAATCCGGAAGTGTCAAAAACCTACGTCTGCTAGTTGCTGGCTCCACATTTAAATGTGGGCAGGCAGAGAGGGCCCGCCTCTCAATCCGTCTGACCAATCGCTGCTCCTATGGCTCCGCCCCCCTCCGACGATTTTTGCGTCACTGGCTCCAAAAATCCAAGATGTCAACCAGGAAGTAGCAAAACCCTGGCTTCATTTTCTCCGTGCAGAAACCAACGGGTGACGTCACGGTAGCTACGTCCATCTTTTATACAGTCTGTGGTCGACAGTACAGTAATGCATCGACCAACTTGGCTCCCTTCACTGTTTCTGCTGTGTTGATGCTGCTAGAATATGACAGGACCTTGCGTGCCCTGTGGATCCGAAACCATAACGGAAAGGGAAAGGCTGAAGGGGCGATTAGAGGGCAGTTTCTGTAAATGTTTGGCCAAATAAATCCACTCAGCACAGCGCCTCAACTAATTCTGTGCAAAATCTTGCCATTATAGAGGCTAAAGATGAATGCTACAGCTAGCAGGCCTTTGGCTGGGTCTACTTCTGTTTGATATCACCTGTGTGGACACAGTGTTCATCATGTTGCATTTCTTGCAGCATTATTATGTATGACTGCTTGAAAAAATAAACCCAGGATACTGCAGGAATAAAATACTGCATCATTTTCCTGAAACTGTAATCAAGTGACTAAATAAAAACAATTATCTGATTATTAAATAATTAGTGATTAATTGTGATAAAATGAAGCTTTAAACTCCTTTAAACACTTCAGTACACTTCAGGAAACTGACATAAAGTCTTGAAAACTTAAGCTACGTGTACTGTAATGTAAATATAAAGTAAATGTAAGCAAAATGAACTAAACGTGTCTGTGCGTGCATGATTGTGACTGTACGAGTGTGTGTGTTTTGGGTAAGAAGGTCACAGGTGGCGCCAAACTAGATTCCGGATTGAGTGTTTAACTTGAAATTTCCACTGTCTCCCTTTTACCCGGTCTGGCACTTAGTCCAAGTGAGACATCAAGATGTGACCACAACACCACATTCTGCGTGCGAGGACCTATTTCACACTCATAATATTGACTCTGATAATGTTTTCATCGCCGCGCGGCAACACCGGATCAGATGAACAGCACTCTGCGCAGACCAAATACACGGCGGCTTCTGCGTGAGTGAAGGACAGAACGAATGATGTTGCTCTTACCTTTTCAACCTCTGAATCAATAAAAGACGTTCTTTCACTTTTTTCCCCCTCCCCGAGTTGAGAAGCCGAGTTGTGTGCCGCTCGCTCATCAGGACGCACACACTTGCTGTGCTCTTAAGAGGCCTATCATTCTGAGTGTTTCAAGGAAATGGACATGAAAATATACAGAATTGGCTGTAATTATATGTGAAGGTTTATTTAAGTTTGAGGGTAGCGTGAAGAAAAAAAAAGACAGGCAGACAGAAATCCAGATGAGGGTCTTGTATGAGCTGAGTGGGTTAAGCCTGTGTGAGTGTGCGACTCCATGTATGTGCGTCTGTATTTCACATTGTGGCTTGATGATGTTGTCTGGGCCAATCTAGCGGAGTGAATGGTTTGAATTTACTAGCCCGCGACAGTCAAATTGTCCTAATCACTAAGTAAATAGATACTTCCCCAAGCTATCAGGGCACACACGCTGACAAAACTGCCAGCGAGGAGGGGTGAAAAAAAAAAAGAGAGAGAGAGAAAACTTTCACTGTTAATTGTTGTTTTCCTTCTTATTCCAACCTAAAAACACCCGGTGCAATTATTCATAAGTGCCACTTTGATTTGGGCAAATTTGTTTGAAAGAGGCTTAAGGTGTTTCGCTTGAGTTATTCTCTTACAGAGTTTGGGTTATGCACGAAGGGTCTTTTCGCTCGCAGCGTTTTCACTTAAATTGAAGCTGAGAGCCGGGGTTTGGATAGAATTACACACCTTGTGCCCTTTTCTGAATGACTTGCCTCTAATCTAACCCAATCTGGCTTTCTGCAAACCTTATGGTGCTATATTTCTTTACATGCGTTGGGTCTTAAGATAGGATAACAACCGATGAAGATAATCCACTCAAATGAATTAGATTTGTTAAAAAAATGCTTTTAGCTCAAGTGAATCCACCACCTCTTGTAAACATTTAATTAAAGTTTACGGTGGATAATGCCCTGAAACTTGAGTCTATCTTGATTTAAAAGCGCAAACAAATGGGCACACTCATAACACAGGAAATTTGCTGAAATAAGTATCTGCAACAAGGCAATTACATCACATTACGCTGCTTTGCAGATACAAAATAGTACAATTCAGCAGCCGATCGGTCGTGCAGGACGAGCTTTTAGAGTTCTCAGATGTTTCATGTGTTTAAATCAAATTACCTCAGAATAAAACGGGGATAAACATAAAACTTTGCAAACTGTCAGAAAATTTACGGCATCCACACTTGGAACACGTTCAGTTTGTGCTACCGACGCTGCTGAAAGCGTAGAAATACTGTCGGTGGTGTTGGAAATCAAGGCATGGACCAGTCTGCTTACGGTTCACCAGTGATTTGAACATTAGAGTGTAGCTCAGGCCAAGTCAGCAACCCAACACCGGGGGATAGAGTGTCTGTCATGCCTGGTTTACACTGGACCCATGTCTGGAACAGGAGCAGCGAGGATACTGTGACATACCGAGGACTGAAACTCTCAAGTGGAGCACGTCTCACACTGTGCTGAAGGAAAATTACAAAAAAAAAAAACAACACACTGAATAGAGATCTGATATTTGGTCAATCTCCACTGTGAAATTTTAAAAAGGGAAATTCATGAACTTTGGCTATGAAGCTCTTGAGCCGTTTTCTGGGCTAAGCTAGAAGTGAAAAAAAAAGTCCTGATGTGGGGAAACATGAGCTCCAGGACAGTTAAACAAACCAGTATCACTGATATATGACTAATATTAAACAGCGACTTGACTAAATAGCTCAAGGTAAGTGCGTCAGTTAAAAATAAAACATAACTGAATGCATTCTTATGTGTTCGTCCAGGTGTTTTGGGGCTGCTGGTTCAGGATTCTACCAGAAAAAAAAAAAAACATCACTACAAGATCGTCTAGACACTTCCGTATCGGATGTCCACATAATGTGACTTATAGGAGCTCCCAGTCTTCTTAACGTACCTAAACAGCAGCCGTGAGCTTTACAGTCCAACATTAACGACCACACCAAATACCACGGCCAGCGTTTTCACTGTAAACTCCAAATGAGGCAGCTCAGCGTATGTGTGTCACAGTAAGACCGATACTAATAGCTTTTAGGCAATTTGTAATAGAGAGTTTTTACGGCATGTGTGTGTGTGTGTACGCATGTGCATGAAAGTGTGTGTTTCTCCGAGCCCGTGTGTGTGTGTGTGTGTGTGTGTTTATGGGCTAATTAGGATTGCAGTTACACCATAATTAGTTTTGTGGCATTCCCACAGCACAGAGTATCACGTTACAACTCATATGCATAATTAGGCTAAATAAACATTCAGGGCTTTGGTTGGCTGTTATGAATCTTTCAACGCTTTGCTGTTTTTTTTTCTTCTCCCCCCCTCTATCCTTATCCTCTGCTTTTTGTTGCTCTTGTTTTGTCTATCGCAAACACACCGACGTGAGAAGCCTGTGACGTTTCTCTCTACACACTTTGATTTTTAAAGGGCATCCATAAAAAGAGTGAAGACAGAAAGCAGAGTGTCCATAAAGATCTAATGGTGGATCAATTAAGATTTAGGAGCCACAGATAATAGCATCACAGAGACACGCAGTACGCTTTAAAATCAAAGTTTAAAGTTTGCAGGACAGGCAGCGAAACTTTTTCTGGTTCTAATATTAGCGATTCTGCCTTGCATAATTTCAGAAAGCAGAAGGACATTAGACTCTTTTTGTCACCCTGCTACTTCAGTAGTTCCACACACATCACTGATAAACCTGAATTATATGAAGTAATTATCAGATAACAGTCTCAGTTTCCCCTCTCTGTCTGTCCTCACCAAAGCCATCTATAGTCCACTTGATGCATGTTCTGTGTCAGTCTGAGGCTTTTCCAAACACATACATGCCTCCACAGTGCCTCTTGTGGCACCTGATGACTTACAGCAACAAAAAGCCCATTGCACTTCTTGTGATACAAGCACACAACAGAAAACAAATAAATGAAAGATTAATGAGTGTTAGCGCGGGGCCGTCGGTTACATCTCGCGGTTTAGAATCTTAAATAAACCCTTTCCCTCATTGCCGCTCTGTTTCTCTCACCTTTTCCTGAATGAGTCCCCGGGTGCTTTTTTTTTTTTTTTTTTCATATTAATGCACCACGGCAGACACATGATGTCAATCCAACTGTTTATTATGTTTATTTTGCTCTTTTTCTTCATAACATACTGGAAATGTCAGCCTCAGTTTTTTCGCTGTGTGTCTCTTGGCTGGACATTAAAAGACATGACAGCAAGGAGTCTATTTTTCCTATGTGTGCGCTGGTGTGTGTCTGTGTGTGTGTGTGTGTGTGTGTCACTGACAGATTTTTCTTTACACTTGATGCTGACATTAGCCATTTAGATCTGTGTGTATTTTGCCATGTGCACTTTGCTGCAGCTGACATGTGTTTGTGTGTGTGTGTGTGTGTGTGTGCCATATTTACAAATCTCCCTAATGAGGAATTATTGAGGTGCAGCGCTGAATTAAATTAGCCACAGTCAATTTATTTTTCTAGGCAACATGTCCATATTTTAAAAGCGGCCGTTGCTCGACAAATGGAATGAAATTTCAGAGCGAGCGAAAAGTTAAGCCTCCGCCCGAATCTTTCCACTCGTCACAGTCGTGTTTACAAGGTTGATTTTAAAATGGTTGTGACCTGCGGGTGTTTATAAGGCGAGTTTAGCTTGTGAACATCTCAGAAGTCACTGAAGCAGGCTGGTTAGAGGGGGAGAAATTAGTTCCAGAGAGAGAAGAGGGAGGAAGGGAAGTGGTGAGGAGAGCCGAGGGCAGGGGAGGGATGAGGAGGAAGGAGCAGGGACGAAACATTATCTTGTCTGATAGGCCCCAATACACATTTTACGACTTGGATTTTTTTTTATGTTTCCATACTTGTCTCCTATCTGCTCTGTGTAAACACATCCTGCAGATCAGCTGAATAGTCCCTGAATTTATGGCATGACTGTTTGTCACAACTGAGTCATAAATTACTGTAAAAATAGATTCTATCAGTAGTGTACTGGCTTTCAAAATTACAGATAAAAACTGTAAAATCTGCAACTTTTCACTTAGTTAGAAACAAGAACGACTGCTGTAAAAACCTATGATGTGAAATGAACAAGAAAATTGACATAAAACTTCACTAATGAGACACAAAACAACAAAAAGGAGACGAAACTGTCCCAAAGAAACATGAAACAACAAAACTGAAAGGAATAATGACACACAAAATGACATAAACAAGATGAAAACGAGACACAAAACAACTAAACGATATAAATGCAGTATTATATTGTAAATTCCATATATAGTTTTAAACAGTGCACGTCACATTCTACTGTAGACTGCTGCAGTCAGTTACACAGATATTAACAGTTTGAGTAAATTACAAC
>NW_007579939.1:20849-73439 GCF_000690725.1 Stegastes partitus
ATTGAATAAAGTAGGTTTGATGAAATATCACATTGTTTTAATGACAGAACTGACACATGATTTATACATGGATCATAGGAAATCTAAAAATACTTTTGTTTGTACAGTTTCTGGTCTAAATAAGTCATTTTTGCATTATTTTATTTATAACATGCCTTTGAAACCCACTGCTGGGTTTTGGGGTTCAGAGGGTTAAACCTGCCGGGGTTTACATGCAACAACTCCAGCAGTACATGGCAGCAGCCTTGTCACAGAGGGATTTCTTACTCTTCTTTTGTGGAACAAGTTGCCGTTCACACACATAACACACACTCTCACGCTGGTTTTCCACATGGATTTGAAAGGGTTTCTCTAAATATAGCACATCTGTCTATGCTACAGGATGAAGGCATGTCAATATATGTGTTCAGGTCAGGATTAATCCATCACACACAATGAATTGGATGGACCTGAGGTAGTTCATTTGAACTAAGGTCACGTAAACACTGCCTGATAGAATGGATTTGATTTCAATCAAACTCACCAGGGACAGATACACTTTACCTACACACACACACACAACCGTCTACACTCTTTAACGTAGTCATGCAAACACAGAAGCACCTGTACAAGCTAAGCAGTAATGTATAGTGATTGTTTATTACCGCGGAGCTGGGAAAACTAAAGCTGTGAAGGAGAAGGAAAAAAAAAAACAGTAAGAAAGAACATGAATGTAAAGTCACTGGTGAGACCATTTTGTTCAACAGCTGCACTTCCTCATGGCTCCGACTCAGCACATTTCCATCAACCACCTCTGCCAGACCACAACACACTCAACAACAGCTCGCTTCAACACACACACACACACACACACACACACACACATGGAGCTGAGTGCATTAGCTGCGTAGATTAATGAAAATGTCTCAGTGAACAAGGAAGGGAATACCTTGCACTGTGAAATTGCGCGCAGATGTGCATGTGTGTGTGTGTTTGAGCAGCAAGAACAGCATGTTTCATCTCAAACCTTGTTTCTCACTGCTGCTACTACCACCACTACTACTCCTTCTCTCCTTCCTTGTCCCCTCCCCTCCTTCATGCTCCCTTACAGGCCATTCATTTACACTTGTCAAGAGGTAGCCATTAAGCCCCGAAAGCCTGCGCCGAAATTTTATTACAAAACCATTTGTATCCCTGAAAGAAAAATAAATCCAGCGTTCCCTCCGACTGCATTAGGGCCGCGGTTTTGGTGATTTGTTTAGGCTGATAACACTCACGGCGCGGCAGCCACTCGAGCGTCGATGTGACTGGAAAAATAACTAGGCCTCCATTCTGTCTTCCTCGCTTTCTTTTCTTTCTTAGGTGCCACAGAAGGGCCCTTGTCTGAATGTTAACCAGCTGGCTGCAACAGAAAGTCATACTTTATTTGAGTTCTATTAGGAGAACAAGATATCTAATGAAGAGGGCTGTTTATGCTACGTGGGAGCTCTGAGAAAGAAAGAAAGAAAGAAAGAAAGAGAAGTGGGGGATCTGGTCTCAATAAAGGAGCTGGATTTGCTCGGAGCCCTTGTAAAATCAAGTGGGCCCAATCAAAACGAGCGGCGGAAAGAGGGCAGATCTTGTCCCCAAAGTGTCCTACTGACTGTTTGTTCTGCTGCGTGGATGCATGTGTGTTTCATCCTGGAATGAGGAATTCACCAGGAGTGTTTCTCTATTTAGTGCCTCCGCTACACTTTTTTTTTTTTTCCCGTCCCCTGTTAAAAAAAAAAAAAACTTGATTTCCAGACCGTTTGTCTGGCTGTTTCACGGTCGCACTGATTTCATGACAGTATCCATACGCAGGCGCGGGCGGATTGGGGTTTTATCTTCCTGACATAGTAGCAATTGTACAACGTGATGGCCTTGGAAAAGTAATGGCTATTTGCGCCGAGCTGCCAAAATGAAACCCAACCCTGGATGACTGGGAGAATGTTCCCACATCTCTTGTTAAATTGTCTCTGTCTGCTCATTCATTTGTACAGTTGTTTTTTTTCTCCTTTCTTTGCTTTATTCCCCCTTTCTTTCTTTCTTTCACTCTCCTCTCTCTCTTTTTGGGCTTTGTTTGAAGTCTGCTTCAGGCCAGTAAAGGGACTCCCCCGTCCTTCCCATGGCAGTATAAATGACAGCTAGTGAAACGTGATACACTAGCCCACCATTACAAGAAAAAAAAAAAAAAAAAAAGCCCCTGATAGCTATGCCGCTCGCTCTGTTAATCAAATTTGCCATAATTGTCATCTGCAGTTCTTAAAGGACGCAAAGGGGGAAACCATAAGACAAACCTCTGAACTTGTAGCCCCGAGGTCAGCGCTCGTGTCTGTCTTCGGGGGATCGTCTGAGAGTTTGTATATGGTCATGCTGAGTTAAGGAGCTGCGTCTGAGTTCTGGATGGAGAGTCTCCAAAGGGACCCTACCGTCCACCCACTCTTTGTCTCAGTCTGGTTGTCTGTTCCTATGTCTCCCCAGCGTTAAATCCTCCCACCCGCTCTGTCTGTTCATGCTTTCTTCTTTCTCTCATCCATCCGCCGTCTCAGCCGTTGCTCTCATTTTCAGCTGTGGTGTGAAGACAGATTTAAAAAAAAGACTGTCTGATATTTTAAAATATTATTAAGACCAGCAAATAACACAGTAAGATGTCACAATACTAAAAAAGGTACTAATGAATTTGACTAAAAGAAAATACGCTTAGCAGAGGGAGTAGAGGCAGCTTGATAAGTCCTTGTTTTCCTGCGAGCTTTTATTGTTTGTATTCATTTGTCTCCGAGGAAAAAGAGCCAAAAAAGCAGGAATAAGAAAAAGTAATTAAACCAATCGTTACTGGACTTGTACTTAATTTGTACAGTTATCAAAAATATGTAAACAGTAGAGTGAAAGTGATATTTTAAATGCGTTAGACATCTGAATTTGAGATCAAAACATGGCAAAAAGACAACGAAATGATACACATAACCAAAAGTAAGTTCAGTACACTGACAATAATCTGCTGTTGACATACTTTGGGAGAAAACTGGACAAATGACACAAGCTATTCATCATTCAATATATCCTCATTAGTTCATTTTTCAATCCAAAGTGTCAGGATCGTGTATTTCAGTGGCTGCATGTGTTTTAAATCCCCGAGTTTAGAAGGAAATTCCACATTTTAACAACACATCAAAGCACATATTTGACCGTTTCTCAATTCAGAGCTGAACTGTGAACCAACATGTGGCTCCTCGTTCTGCTGAGGTTGGACCTGAGTGTGTGATTTGTGAAGAATAAAAATGCACAGTATGGCTTCCTATGGTGTGTCAACCGTGCGTACGTAAAACTGTCCTATGCCTGCACTAATCAATCAGGCGAAACACACCATGTACCTACAGAACTATAAATACGATCCTATTCTGATGCTGAACGATGAGTAATTCTGACCCCCGAGTGTTTTGGCGCTAAAAACTGCAAGAAATGTGTGAACATATTCGTCTATTGTCTTTAAGAGTTCATGAAAAAGACGGAGAGGAGAAGGAACGGCAGCCAATCGTGGGTATCAAACACACGACGGTGCCAATAAATGACGCGGCCATTCTGTTATTGCCCCACCAGAAACCCACCCGGCGAACGAAGCTAAAAGAGCTGACTCCCATTGGACAACCTGCATGACTTCACATCACTCAGCACGCGTTTCACAGCGTAACAGACCGTATTACAGCACCGGGCAAATATGCACTTTATCGCCTACTCAAGTCTTTGATTTTCCTTTCTGCTCCATTTGGATTGACATAAATTGTGCAAAATGGTATTCTTGATTTCTGCTCCAGGCGGACAGGCAGCTGGATAGGAGAGGAGGGGGGGAGACAGGGAGAGGGGAGTGGGCTACAGAAATTGAATTCTGTTTAAATGAAGCATTTGAATCAGGGCTGCGTTTGTGTGTGTGTGTGTGTGTGTGTGTGTGTGCGTCTCGATTCACACTACTGCACTACTGACCGCACGTTTAACAAGGCGTTCCGTTGATCCTGCAGGCACAAGTGTTTACCCAATGTCCTGACCTTCTTGCACTGACACTTTCGCTGCTGATATAAATACCACACACACAGCAGCAGCAACGGCGCAGGTAACTTAATCCTCATTGTCCCCCATTCGCTCGATTGGCCGACACCTGTCACGTGTGCTCGCTTTCGACCAATCAGACTCCTCGTCCTTAATGATACAAAGGATATTTTTATACCCAGCACTTGTTGTTGAGAGGCCTTCTGTAAAAATTGTGTTAGGGTGGGAGAGGGGATCATATTGGGTTGCAGTGTACGCATGTGTGCGTGTGCATGTGTGTGTGTGTGTGGCGTGAAACTGGATAGGTCAGCGAAGCCTGTGCTAATATGTCCTAAAGAATGCTTGTGACGAGGTGCTAACTCGCAGTGATTGCAACTGCTGGTGGCAGAGAGAGAGAGAGAGAGAACAGCGCAGTTTTATTTGGGTGGCTGTGGAAAGGTCCCATCATGCCTCATGTTGACAGGACATTTGTCAAATGGGAATGATGCAACTGCCCCTGATCTCCTCTGTCACATGGCACAGCTTCAGTTACCTGGTACATTTCTAGTTGGGAAAAATAGGGTCAGGAAAAACACTTAATGAGCCTCTTCGCATATGAATCTATTGATTTATAAAGTCTGATACGACATTAAGTCTGTTTCTAAAACAAGACCCAAAAGTTAAATTCCTAGTCATAGTGATACTTTCAGAGTCTGTGTTGTTGCACTATCAGTCTCCAAATTGTTTTATTTACTTGGTTGACCATGATGTTGACATGATATTATCAATTTTGTGCTTCTATATTACAAATACTCATTTGCAAAAACAACTGTTAACTATGTTTTATATCCCTAAATTGTGTTGTTTAATCATGCACCCAAAGGAAGAGCCATTAAACTGGTATTGGCTAATTTCTACAAGTTAAACTGTTTGCCTTTGCTTTTCCTAAATCTAGTTTTCTGTATTAAACAAACCAAGGAATCAAAATTAGTGTTGGTTTAATCATGCTAAAGGTCCCATATTGTGCAACTTCTCAGCAAACTAATGAAACTTTCATCTGTACCCAGAGGGTCTCTTTCAAATTTTTAGCTCAAAATAATACAAAGATGAATCATTTTGCTGTAAAACTCTTGGTTTTCACCCCAATCTAAATGGTCTATTTCTATGTCTGTAGCTTTAAGTGCAGCTCAGGTGCTGCTGTTCAAACCCAACTCAGGAAGAAGACTCTCTCAGCATCAGCGTGTAACCAAAACAGCTGACTGACACAGATGTGAAAGAGTGTGTGAGACCAGGACTTTCTATCACATCTAACTTTCTCTCTGTGCAATCATTTGACATGGAGTTTTAAATTTACACCACCAAGTTTACTACGACTGCCCCCGCGACCCGACCCCGGATAAGCGGAAGAATGGATGGATGGATGGATGGACGGACGGACGGACGGACGGACGGATGGACGGACGGATGGATCACCAAGTTTATAACAACCACAAAATACAGTAACTATTAATTTTCACCAAATGGGACATTTTAAAATGTATCCGTTTGTTTTTTTTGTTTTGTTTTTGTTTTTTTTTGCCAACATCTGTTTTTCAGATACCTTTTCCTTTCTCATATTTTTCTGATGAGGACCTAGCAGGGACACAAACCTGCACTCCTAAGAACTAATTTCACTTATCCTGCAGTTCAACAGTTCACATGGTCTACTCCTTCTAATCGTAATCTACCTATAGGATGGTTTTGTATGACTCATTTATATCTGTATTTATTTGACCTAACAGCTGTATTGCTCTTTTCTTTAACAGAATATGCCTTAGTTAGTTTTTTCCATTAGAAAAAAAAAAAAAAAGGTTTTAATTTCCACTTGTTTGCAACTTTAATATCGTATAGCTTACTTTTTCTTTATGTGAAACATGAGCTTATTAATCAGGAATTTTCACCCACACAAGCAGGAACTGCACTACTCAGAGACACCGCAAGTAAAAACCCACTGCCTATTCGGTCTAATAAAAGTTGGGAGTAGTGAAACTTTCTCCTTTCGGGGTCTCAAAGAGTTCACCACAGAACCAAAACCAGTGCAGCAGAATGGAGCTCTCGCCTGTTTCATTCTTCTTCCTGTACTGATCCTATACAGACAGGTCAGAAAACACACTGTGGGACTCTGTGTGTCTGTGACAGATTAAATAAATGAGGATATTCAGAAAAAGAAAATCAAATACTTGGTGTCTAATATCATGAATCTCTCCTTTGTAGCCATTAATTTCTCCCAAACCTCTCCGCTCATTGGCTGGTGTGTGCCGGGAACGCATCCATTCTCACTAACCTCACCGATGGGTTAACGCACTCTGAAAGGCTCCTCACAGCGCTGGTAATTGAGAAAAAACCTTCATAGCAAACTGCCACTGCTGCGTTAACCGCATGGAAACATGTGTGTGTACCGTATGTCTGTGTGCATCTGCATCCATGTGTGTGTGTGTCGGCGGCCAGCCGGCACGCAGGCCGACCTGTGTATTAGGAGTGGAATTTATGTAAAAGCTCTCATATTCGGCAGTCATTTCCTTTTGATGTTCAAGCTCACTGTTTCCAGGCAGGAATTTCTGAGCTCTGGAGAGAAATACTAGGGGGGGAAACGGGGTGGAGGAGAACAAGAAAAACAGAAATTGGTCATTTCTTCATGGTGTGGCGAATGCAAACCTTCACCATAGCCACACCCTTTGTCTTCATGCTGTCTCTCTCCTTAAACACTTGTGTTTTAACACTCTTCTAATTTCTCTTTCATAGATGTTCAAGCGCCAACACGTCACTTCATTCACCGCCAGGGTTTGTGTATTCAAGCACATCCTGTTGTTGTACTTAAGCTACGCACACAGAGATACATAATATTCATTGCGGTAGCGTCGCTGTATGCATGTGTGTTTAACAGATGTAGAAGAATTGTGTGAAAGTGTGTGCACGCTTGCTTGTGTTACTGTTTAAAGTGTGTCCTTTTTTTATGCTTGTTATTTGCACATGCTTGTATTTAAGGACATGCCTGTCTCCGTCTGCAATTCATTGTGTGTGTGTGTGTGTGTGTGTGTGTGTGTGTGTGTGTGTGTGCGTTCATGCGTGTGTCTGTGTTTATCGATATAGCTAATGGATTTTCTGCTGGCCCAAAGTTTGTTTGTTCAGTAACCCAATATGGCAGTCGGTTTATAAGGCAAGCCTTCAGAATAGAAGCATGACTCATGACTCTGTCTGACACAACCGTCGATGACCTGACACCCATATCAGGTAGCACCCATAGCAAAGGGGGGAGAGAGAGAGCGGGGAGGGAGGCGGAGGGAGGGAAGAAGGGAGGGAATGAGAGGAGGAATTGTGATGATCGATAGACCATCAAGACGGGACATTTTAACCTGAGGGGAGGAGGAAAAAGTTGTTTGAATGGAAGAAAGAAGGGCAAAAAAAAAAGGAAAAAGGGAAGAGGTAAATCAGTGTTTCTCAACTTTGGATGCTGAAAATCAGAGGTCCTGCAAATCTGGCCTGAAGAACACAAACACGCATCCAAACTTTTCATTACGTTAAACTATCAGGAAGACGTCGACGCCAGAAACGCAGACAATCAGGCAGACAAAGCATTATTTACACATCCAAAGGTAGTCAGACTGGCTGGAAGAAAGAAGGCTGGAAGCTCCGAGCAAATGATTTCCACAGAGGGACACTGTCTCTGTCTCTGTGCGAGTTGAGTCACATCTCCCCGTCTACCTTAAGGCCCTTCTCTTCCTTCTAAATCCCCGGCCTCGCCACATGAAAGGAGACTACAAGGCATTTCTAGCTCATGAAAAGGATTTGAGTTGAGCCGTCTATAAAACGCTGTATGTCTGATGGTGACTGAGGGCTTGAAAAGAGCTCTTGTGACACCGCAAAGAGTGACTGAGGTGAAATCACAGCTGCTCAACGGCATCTGGATTTGTGCGCTTAAGTCGGATAACGGCGACGATGTGAGATTACACTGAGTTTTTATGGGCGGACATCTCGCTATCTGTGCATTTACTGCTTGTGTTAGACGACACAAAGCCGGAGTTTCAGGCACTTGGGATGAAGTGCCTGAAAAAACAGTTAATTTTACACAAACATGCGAACAGAGAGCTCCAGCACATTGTCATATATTAATTCCCCATAGGCCATCTACATCATGGGTTAAATACTTTCTAACTGATCCTTACACTCGACCTGTCGGGCGTCCTGTTCTTGCATAGCTCACGCAGTACGTGGTTGGCAATAACAGAGGCAATTTTAAAGTCAAAATCATTACCGAAACAATGACTCTTCAGTTCCTCACAGAGCCAAACAAAAGCAGGATTGTCATGTCTAGCTGTCAATGTCGTCGGCGAAGAGGCAGATTTCTATCAGCTGCAGTCAAACTAGCTTAATGAGCTAACACTGTCGCTGCGGGTTGCTTGAAAACTGCATCTGAGTTTTTATTGTTTGCAGCTTTAAATGCTTTAAATAGATCTTAAATGTGCTCTTGATGGCTCCATCTGACGTGATGCTGAAACACTGAGGCTGAAGCTAACAGACATGTTCAGAGTAAAAAGCTTGTAAGGAGCAGCACTGATGTGGGGTTGAGTCAATTATAATTTAGTAGAATATTATAAATAAAATTACATGCTATATGTTCTGACTTAAACCTCTTTGGAACAGTTGAGGAAAATATGATCAGACAGTTTAGCTCGAATATGTGAAACCTCTTCAAATCAAATAATAGCAGAGCATGAAGCAGCATCCAGGACTGGCTTCTACGCTCTGGATGTTCTGGACATGATGTAAAATTTCACACATTTATTTCTTCAGGTAATTACTCAACACTGTCACAGCCAGTTGCATGAGTTTGGCAGCGAAGATAAGTTAAGGTCTTCCTCTGTTTGCTGTACTAAACCTCCAAACCTCAATCTTCTCCTCTACATCTGCTGATCTGCTGCTAGTTGGTCCCCGTTGTCGAGGCTGATTGTGCACTTTTGGAGCGAACGCTTTAACGTGTCCTCGTGTTGCTTCTTTGGAGCATCAGCTGCTCTGCTGCTATGTACGAGCTCTGAGTAATACGGTTGTGTTAGTAGTCAGATGCTTCCGTGGACATTCCTTGGACAGTCAGTCACTTTGCAGGTAGTGTGCTGGTTAGACTGACATACAGCTCATATGTGTACATACAAACACAGCAGCTTGTCAGATCCTTTGAATCTGGCTCTTGTATTGTTGTTTTTGGAGAGGCTGACATTAGATGACACCAGGCTACAAACTCTGCAAAGTCTTCTTACAGGCCTGTGCACACTGCTTTAGCCTGCTAAAGCAGCTTTATAGGATTAATGTATAAAAGGAGAATGTAAAAGAATGTGACAAATAGGAAGAGCCTGCTAGTGGTGTAGGCAGACATCACAAATGCCCCCAGCAGTGACTTCCAGGTCCGATTCCTGATGGCTGAACATTTACAGCGTGCCATTCTCCTGCTTTCTTTACATCTCATCTCTCTCCATTGTTACTCCCACACAAAGACATAAAGTAGCCTAAAAAATAATCTTTAAAAAAAGGGAGAGGTATTGTTTTTGGCTGTATAACCAGCTGCTACACTACCTACTTAGCACAGACCCAGGTAGCCACTAGCTTGCAAACACAACTGAGCATTTAGGAGCTAAAGGCCAAATATTGCCCTCAGGTTTTAGTCAAGTCCAAACACAGAGCGAAGAGAGTGAATGTGGGACTTATCTACACCAGATGGTCAGAATGTGACCCCAAATTTAAAAAATATGTCTTATTGTGAGCAATGAATGAGCAAAAAAAAGGTTTTATAAAGTCCACCCTGTCAGCTTAGACAGTAATATTCTGTCTGTTGACCCGAAGTGGAAAGAAAATCAGTTATTGCAGGTTTAAGAAATCTAAAACGTGACAAGTTACAGCTGTGCTTCCATTAAGGCCAAACGAAGCTGCCAAGGCTGAGGAAATCGCCTTTTCAATATGTGCAGCAACCCGTGCTTATATATCCTCTATATATATATTGATATGATGTGAAGGCATAGCCCAGCTGTGATCTATTGGCAGCAACATATTCAATTAATTGCCCTCTTCCTTTTTCTGCAGAAAGAAAGACGACAGAGGGGAAAGTAAACACAGTAATGGGAAGAAATTGCAGATTAAAAGGAACAAAAGCGAATGGAAAGTGGAGCTGATCAAGTGATTGAGCAAACTGGGGAAGAATTAGAGGGGATTAAAATCAAGACGAGCGCGAGCACGCGAGTAAACAATGACAGACAACGCAAATGAAGCAAAGCGGCAGAAAATAAATAGTGACATGTTAATGAGGACTCGTGTATCTCCGACCGGAGCTTATATAACTGCAGTCAAGACGTCTTGGCCTTGGCGACCCACCACATGATCAGCGTCAACATTTCCTCCATATCCCCGTCTTTTTTTTCCGTCCTTCTCCGGCCTCCATGCCAACCTAACGTCTCCCAGCATTGTTCTGAGAAAAACAGAGGATGGATCGTCTTACCTTCTCAGGAAGACAGAAAAAAAAAAATGGGCAGAACCTAAAACTCCCTAAAAAACACAGGGGAGAGAAGAGGGAAGTGATGGTGGTGGCAAGAGGAGGGAGAAGAGGGAGAGATGGGGGGGATGTTGATAAGGGGGAGATTAAAAGGGGAAAAGCAGCAGCATGGGCTTTGATTTGCAAATCTAAAGAAACCACTGGAGCTACACTCACACTATAGAGTCCAAACAATGTTTTACCCCTACTCTTGTTTTTTTCTCACACAGCAGTCGAACAAAAACACCTTAAACCCACATTACAAAAGTCAGAAAACTAATTACCCGTCCTGTGTACACATGCACGCACACTCTGGCACGTCGCCCTAATACCAACCTCATTCTGTCGCCTCATGACAGCAGCATGATTCATCACATTAATAGCATTGCTGATACTAGACGCTATTAATGACTTCTCAGATTACATTCTGTCAGTCACACCGAAACACCCCTTACCTGTTTGCACAGCGCGAATACTGAACATTATTAAATTAGCCGGGTGTCTGTAAATGTCATGCATTGCTGTGGAACTGCTGACTTCAGTGCACGAGTGAGAAACGCCCGTGATTTGTTTCCTGTCTGTCGTATTTTCAAAAATTCAAATCTAAATTAAAAAACAATGTATTCAAACCGTGTCCTACTCACTTTGGATTGTAATTACAGGGATTTCAACTTCAGTGTCTTCTGCTTTCAACAACATATTAACTGTTAAAGGATTCTTTAATTTTTTGTGTTTTACCAAAACTACAAACAGATGTAAACAACACTTTACACCTTTAGCAGGGCAACTACTGAGTGTACAATAGTTATTGACCATATATACAGGATACCTTACAGCCTTTAGGATTCACAGTGTTACCTTTCCACTTTTGCTTTTCCACATTCACTCTCAAAGAATGGAACCGCTTTGCCAGGGCTGCAACTAACAATTATTCACATTGCCAATTAATCTGTTAATTACTTAATTAGGTATTTAGTCTATAAAATGTCAGAAACTGGTGAAAAAGTGGTTCCCAAATCTCAAGTATGTTGTTTTGCTCGGGATCAAAAGATATTCAGTTTTACGTCATCGAGGAGTCAACAAAATACAAAAAAAACTCACGTCTCAGGAGGTAAAATTAAGAGAATTTTGACAATTTTTCTTCCAATCAACCAATGTTAAAATAGTTATTTAGTTAATTTAATGGTTAACAACGATTAATATCATGTAATATTATTGCAGCTCTACTTGTGAAGTGTTTACGATTTTAAATCAGCCTCTCTAAGGTCGAGAGTTCTTCTCGTCCACTGTCTGATGGTTTTGGGTAGAAAGTGCCAAAATGAGAGTTCAGCCCTCGTCTCGCCCTGCCTGTGAGCCATGAGCTGTATCAGGGGGACTTTACAGAAAGCTGACACTTCTCTCTCTCTCTCTCTCTCACACACACACACACACACACACAGGCGCACAGGGTGGATGTTATCGTCGTGATCAGGTATGTATGAGAAAAACGACACACACAGACTCACTTGCCCTCTAGATAAGGAGGTACAAGTTTCCAGCTTTCTACTGCAGCCATATCCTGTTACTAATACTCTGCCCTGGGCGCGCACGCCCACAAGCACATGCACGTGCACACACACACACACACACACACACACACCAACACAGCGGCCCGGGGCACAGGAACGTCAACTTCCACTGCGGGCCTCGGTTTCTCACCCTTTTCGCGGCGTTTCACCTCTCCATCACCTCCTGGCTCACACTCTGACCTTTTCACACCTGTTCACATATAACCCAACAGGCAGGCGGGGGCGAGAATTGATTGCTCATAAAAATCGTACATGCACAGTATCAGGTATCGGGAGATTTTGCTTAATTAAATGACAAATAGGGAAAATAACGCAGCGTTCAGTGTGGTACAAAACAGCTGCATGAGAGAGAATAAGGATTTTATATGGGATGCAGTAGCTGGAATGTGCAGTAAACTGTGACTTTTCTGGAGCGGAGGTGTTCAAACACCACTCACAAATATCAAAAAACACACAAAAACTGTGAGATATTACATTACAAAACACAGTTTAATTACCGGTTCGAGGTTAAACCCACATTATTTACCCTGTCACAGCGTCATTAGCCGCTATTCAATTACTGCAGTTCTAGAGACTCAATGGGAGGTCAGGGAACACATCTTAAATAGACGACTGAGAGGTTTTCTTTTCCCACACACGTTCCTCAAGGCCGCATTTGCCCTTTTGACTCCAATAAATCAAAACAATAAGCATATGACTGATTTACAGCAAGCGCATAAAGGTGCAACAGGAATAGCCACTTTTTGCAACGTGACGCTAAATTGTGGCCAGATGTCTCTCGTTACGCGTTTGTGTTTGCAGAACGGTGTTTCGCTGTGTTGATGTCTGAGGAGTAAGAAAAATAGTCAGTAGGCAGACATATATTAACAAGTACAGGCAAATGGTAGGAAGAAAGCACGAGCGAGCAGGAATGAGACTGCAGGTGGCCGCACTTTGGGTCAGAAACATAAGGAGGCTCAGGCCCGTCCCTGCTCTCAAACAGGTGCTGCTCGCTTCCTCAAGGCCCGGTTCAGAGGTCGTGAACTGAAATGCAGTGTCATGGAACATGTGAATTTGACTCTGAAACTTTATATTTCCTTACTCCTGCAGCACACACTCTGCTCATCCGCATCCGTTAGACTGTCACCTCGTCTTTTACCAGGCAAGTCAATTCACAGACGCCATGAATGGAGCTATTGTTACCCCGCATTACAAAAGATCCCTCCTCGCTTGATTTGAGGTAACTTAACCTATGTACAAACTGTGGATTTAGATGTACATAAACAAGGGCATACATCCGTAAACATCCATCCTTTTTTTGTAGATGGTTTACCAGATTTTAAAGCCACATAAACACAGATATGCTCATCAGGTAGGTCATTCCTGACGAAGTGTTGAACCAAGAAGAAGAGAAAAAAAAATGTGTTTCACTTTCCTTCCAAGTAATGTGTTACATCTGAATTTCCTAAAACCAGTCAGGCCAGTGTGTCTGTCTAGTGGAGTCCCTCAGTGTGAAATAACAAACATGGTGAAGAAAATGTTTTCAGAAAACTGAAGGCAAACATTCCTCCTCAATCAAACGGCATTAATTATATAATGTGTCAAATAAACTGAATATATGTAGTTAATTAGACTCTAACGGAAATGCAGATAATGATCATTTCAATTAGAAGAAATAGAATTTTTAAAAATTTAGCAAGTTGTCAAGTTAAATTTCACTCAAAAGCTACGAAGTGCTGCATCTACCGCTGATAACGTCAACACTGAGCTTAGCAGAATGACCTGGATAACATGACAACCTGTCACTGTGCACCTCAACCTCCTCACAGCCAAACACACACACTCACACAACTGAGAAAGGTCTTGACACGTTCACTCGAAGCCTTAAGAGTGAGATTAGCCGGGCTCCATCGACAGCTAACACACACGGTGAGTGACTGGATGGACAGCTCCCACAGCACTGAACGGTAAACAGCAGGTTTTAGGTGACATGTTTGGAATGTGGAAAATGCTCTTTCATAATAAGCCGCTTTCTGACACTGCAGGGCGTTTCAATCTCTCTGTTTCGGCAGATGTGTGTGGATGTTGGTCAACCTTCTGAGGTGAGTGAACAAGTTACAACCAACTGTGTACATGTGTGTGTGTTAAAGTGGTGGACTTAGCATGATGAAGTGGTTTAAGCCGGCAGAGATTAGACGTGAGAACAGCTGAGCAAAGAGCCGCAAAATGGGAAAGGCGATAAACACAACTTGCATATGCAGACCCACGTGTCCATTGGTGCACTTACAGACACTGAGATAACAAATTTTGCAAATGGACTGCATGTCACACTGTGCAAGACGGGCCTGACGGAGTGCAAATCTGGATCTGATTATATGACATCAACATTTAGACTTGTCAATTTTTGGGGAAGCTGTGAAAATATATGTTTAAAAAAAGACAGATGCAGTGCAGATTTCAACCGCTTACATCCTGTAGCAGCAACGCTCTCAAAAAAATTAGTTCAAAATAAAAATAAAAGTCAATGACGTCGGGCCATAGCGCTGCCACTTCCACCCAGTCCCAGCTAAGGAACAAGGCCAAGGACTTAACACAAATATGTGGTTGCTTACCAGATGTTCCGCACAATTTAATGTCGTATTCTGATTTGTCGTTTTTCTAAATACAGCAAATTTGAATCTGATACAGGCGGCCTTTGTTAACTGAAATCAGCCAGCGGTGGATGTTTTCAAATCAAAACCACCAGCTTCCCGTTACAACCCCGTTCTTTAGCATGTTTCTTCACAAATGTAATTTTAATTGGAGGCATAACAAAATTAATTATTTGCAGGAACGACCCCGTTAAGCTTTTCCATCGTAGTGTAGGAGCCAATGACAAAAACAGTGGTAAACCCCAGTTAAGTCCAGCTCTCCGACCACACAGGAAACAGAACAATAGAGGGTGTATCATGTCAGTCTATATGGTAAATTTTATATTGTTGATGGCGATGTTACAGACTGCTCACGATGCTCTCCTAATTTATCCAATCAGCATTCGTCTTCTCCGAGTTGAACCAATCAGAGCGTCCAGTCGTGCAGAGCAGTGCTCAGAAGTACCTGCCCCGGAGTAGATACTTTCTTCTCCTGTAAACACCCCAGACAGAGGTTCTAGAGGGGCCGTTCTTGTGGTTAGAACTTGCACAAAGGTTGAGGCTGCCCTGAAATGGCCCACGAGTTCCTGGAGTTTAAAAAACAGCCTAAAGACAGAGCCTGCACTTTCAGACTTTCAGCAACCTACTATACATGGTTAATGGAAGACTGACAGCTGTGTGTGTGCAATCTGTCAGCGCTCGTGGGCATGCGAGTGAACTAATCACGCTTTCATTAACGCGCTCGACCTTTCTTTGTCACTTTACCCGACGCACTGTATTTAACAATTGTGCAATTCATGTTAGATAATGAGATAGACAAACTGGTACGACTGCATCTGTCACCTTCAGTGGACTACAATGCTTCCCTCATTTTCAAGTTCAGGCTCAGACACAGATATGTAAATGTGTGAAAAAACTTGTGTTCACATGCACACACACACCGACACACACACACACACACACACCAAGCTCGGTCTGTAATAAACACATTCCCCACACATCGACACACTGTCTCATTTCTTTCCTTATGTGGTTTTCTGTCATCCCAGTGATCTACTTCCTGGTTGTTACCTGTTTTTAGCCAAGTGGAACTCGTGTGTGTGTAGGTGTGTGTGTCTGTGTGTGTTTGAGTAGTGATACACTCAGCAGGGAGTCACAGAGAGTTCATCCAACAAGAACAGGAGGATGTGCCAGGACTGTCGTGTCCCAACAACTTTACAGGAAAGCTGACATATACACACACCTCCTCACACACATTCAAAGGAGACAATGCCCTCTGTATTCTACACGACATGTCAAATGTGAGAAATTTTTAATCTTCTGCAAAATGGAGCTGGGAGTCGGGATCGGTACAGAAAATTAGATTTGCCAGTGAGGAATAAAAAAATAAAAAATATAAAAAAATAAAAAGCGCCCCTTGAGTGTGTTGAAAAATGTCTAAAAACCACATTTTATGTTCCTCATTTTCCTTTTCCCACCCTGCTCCGCCAACATTTCCTTGATCTGTGAGCAAAAACTGAAACCGAGTCAAGTATTAATCGAAACCGAGGGGGTACAAGGTATTTGGACAAAACATGAACTTATTTCCCGCATCTTCCTCGTGCCCTTGGAGCTTTCTGGAAGTCCCCTCCGTGAAAGCCGAGAACAACTGGGTCTCTTACTCTGGTCAGGGCTTCATTCCCCTGGCTCATCCCCATCAAAGGCCTTCTGTTTGGGGGCAAAAGAGTCCGATTTCTGGGCCTCCCACAACCGAGCCCTATGGTGGCTCGGAGAGAAGGGCTCGGAGTGGGGAGGCTCGGAGTGAGCGGGGGCCGCCGAGCGAGAGCCTGGGGAGCAAGTAGACAGAGCTGCCCGACTAATGGTTCCCTCGCTGGGGAGAAGAGGAATGTCTTGAGAAGGAGAGGAGGGGAGACGGGGTCGATATAAGAGGGATATGTGTGCACGGGTGTGTATTATTTGCTAGAGGAGATGAGTGTGTGTGTGTGTGTGTGGACTATATTTCCCCACAGTGCCTCCATTAGGGAGACCCTTGAGGGAAATACATTCAGCACTTCATTCATTATACTCAGCAGTCAGCTGTCATCTGTGTACTCACACCCACATGCATGCACACAGACAAGCATACAGTCGGGCCTGCATGATCATAGCCACGCATAGCAGACACACATATTAATGCGCTCCTTCACACATTAATATGGGAGGCACGCCACTGATACGGACAGTCTGGGTTGCAGGCTTAACTCCCACTGGGGCTGCCCGAGCTACAACTGTATTCACACAAAGCACGGCCTCTTCTCACTTAGCCAACCAGAACACACACTTCATGACGGAAAAGCAAGTCTACGTGTAGAAGCTGAAGTGTAGTCAAGCCTGTATACATGATAAGCTTCAATAACTAAACATGTAGTCACATTTTGATAGAAATACTTAGTGCGAATGTGAATTTTTAGGATATTTTTTAAACTACATTTTTGTAAATCCTTTAAATGAAGCAGCATCTACTTGCATCCCTGCACTAAATAATAACTTTCTTCTCGAAATTGCTCAGATTATTTCATTTTAATATTTAATCAAGGCCTGACAAATGCAAAAATTAGCAAGGTGTTAAAAAAAAAAATACTAATTTGTATAGCAGCACTCCCTCTTTATAACATCGCCCGACCCTCAGAATTGATCTTTCGCTCCATCGGTGTTTCTATACCCCAACTTGGGAATCGTTGCCCTGAAGTGAGGCACTTCTTACAATGGAGCTACTCTCCTGTCAGTAAAGCGGACAGTGAAATGCATTGTCTGGTCATTGTGGCAGGTAGAAGCCAGGTGTGTGTTGGTAAAAACAAACCACTGCTGATACGCAACACAACACAACATCAGTCCAGGACGACACTCTTTTTTTGGCTTCTTCCCAGTAACCTCCTGTCAAATTGGTGAAACGTCACCTCTAAAATCTAAAAATTATCTTATGTGCTCGTGAGAAAAGATATTTTCATCCTAAAAAAAAGAAGTATATTTTAAAATTCTATTTATTAAAATTCATGAAAGTCACTAACTTCTCACTAAGCTAACTCACTAGACTATAACGGAATTAAAAAGCACATTTACATCCATAGCACTCGTCTCAAAATGCTAATCTACACACAGTATAGCCTCTAAACATGCTGCATTTATTTGTGCCACAGCTATGTGTAAACACACGCCACATGTATGCACACACACACAGACCAACGCAGGTATTTTGTACATTTTGATTCCCAGCTCGTCCCGCTCATCTCTTTGCTGCAGACAATAAAAGACGGAAGAAGGTGGAAGGATGGAGGGTAGGATATGTCTCTCCTGTGAAAATAAACATGTGAAATAAACACCCAGTGCGTGGGGCTCGGGTTTCGCTGCTGTGACGACAGTGAGCGTGAGGCAAACGGCCATTATAATCAAACCCCGAATCAAACACTGTGAAAGGACGGCGGGTGAAATACACACAGGCATGACTCGGTATAGTTATTTGTCAGAGAGTATTTTTATGAGTCATTTTCCAAAGACGTGTGGCACCGAATGAACACACTGATATGAATGTGTAATGAGTAATTTTTCCCTGAGTAAAAATAGCATTAGAAATACTGTGGCCAAAGCCCTGCACTACATATGATTTAGCATCAAATTTACACAAAATTAAAAGTGCACGTCATGCAGAATGGATGTGCAGATGTGTAACAATAACGCATTAAATGTGCACGATGTTTATGCTGCAGCTGGTAAAGGAGGAGTTTATGAATTTCCCCTGAGCATCAATAAAGACGATAACAACACATCTTTTGGTGATAATATTTTTGAAATACTTTTCCAGATAATCTAATTTCAGTTATCAGATAAAGGTATTGGGGGAAAAAAATGTTTTTAAAAAAAGACGTTGCGAAGTGGAAGTATTAAGTAGCATGAAATGGAAATGTGTTGGACCAGATGAGCAAACGTTACACGCAGATGCCCTCAGAATCAGCACAAGTCGGAGTAATTTGATCAGAAACAACCTCACGATAACCTCCTACGTGAGCAGAAAATGACACTGTCAACACAGCTCTGGGAATCCCCGCATAACAATACACTGACAGACATGCAAATACACACATGATACTTTCCAGAATGTGTGTAAAGTATGAACAACTGCATATTCTTCCTCTGCAATATGTAGATTTTAAACAATGCCAGTTAAGAGTTTGAACTTTAAAAACAAGAACTGCTAAAAGATGCATGTGTGTTCTGATTAGTCATACGCAGAAGTCAAGTTTATCATTAGTTTCTACCGCGGGATTAAAAATTAATCATGTTTTGGCAAAAATGTGCCCAAAACACCAGCGTGTGCACATACAGAGGGCTGCAGTGGAATGCAAAAACGTGACACAAACCTACACATGATAGCGGATGTAATATCGGATATCAATGAGGTATGTCTATAAAAACACATCACTTCTCTTAGCAGTTCCCTCTCGCACTTGTCTTCTCAGCCTCACCTGAGCAAAAAGGGCCTGGGAACAACAAGCTTAGTCCTGCTGTGAGTGACAGCTCATGGCCCCGAGGCAGCCAGCTCCGCCTCCAGGTGAGGTCTGACCATCTCAGGTTTCCCTCTCAGCCCCCTCATTCACCTCCAGCCTCCTCTCGCTCTCTCTCATTTTCTTGTAATGCGCCTCAACACTCACTCTGACAACGTTGCACATGCACAAAGTTTGGCTCTCAAAGACATGAGATTACATCAATAGATGAGCCCCAAACTTGCACAAATACAGACTGACATGTAAATACACAAAAACACAGCGAAGGCAAACACATTCACACAAAAAGCCCACGTTTAGTGTAATCAGAGTAATAAACACGCATTATGACAAACTGTGCACACAAAGACAGAAATACAACCAAAAATGGCCGAACCCCCCCCTGACCGAAGCACAGAGTCGAGAGGGCCAGAGCAAGTCTTTAAGCGAGTGTGTGTGTACAAAGCCTAAGGTAGTGCGGTTTCTATTACACCAAAGCTTCCTTTCCCAGGTGAAAAAGCCAAGCAGACGGAGGCAGTGTTAAATCTCACAGCCTCGGGTGGCTGCAGCGCTTGTTGCGCACCGTCACGCCTCCGCCGGTGACGCCCACGCCCGTCAATAAATCACCTCACTGGTAATTTCATGAAAATTGCAATAAGGTAGCACTGCAATTAATGCTGCTGTCATGTAGGCGCTTTAAACAACTTACTTAACCAGTATTTGGTATAAAACACAAGCCAGCATAGGTTGGAGTTATTTTTTTGGCCTTTGTGCCTTTATTGGATAGTGTGCAGTGAGAGAGAGACATGAAAGTGGGGGAGAAGAATGGGGGAAGGACATGTGGGAAAGGGTCATGAGCGGGATTCAAACTCATGACCTCCACATTGGGACTGTAGCCCTACACATAGGACACTAGCTCAACCAGGTGAGCTATAGCAGCAGCCCGTCAGAGTCATTCTTATCCTGTAGTGAGCATTTATTCAGTTTTATTTATTTTTTTATTCTGAAATGTAAAGGTGACCCTAAAGAGAACGCTGCCTCGTCTCCAAATGCAACACATGATCATTATAAGCAAATAAAAAAGATGTTAGTTGCTTATTAAACAATACATTATGAAAACAGGTGGAAATGTGGCTGTTTTGAAGGTAGCTTTTACAAATCTTTAGAAAGGAATTGTATCAGGATAGGTGCTTAATTCAGCTTCTCCCAAACTTTTCTGGATCTCAGACCATCCAACACTGAATTTAAAGAAAAAAGAAAAATATTTTGTTGAGTTTTCTCTATGAAAACGCATCAACTGTGTACAATTGTCTTGACTCAATTTGGTTTTGCAACACCTAAAATGCACTGCCTCATGTTGGATGAGTGGTCCAGGATCCACAAGGTTAAAACTCAAAGTGAAAAGTTATCATATTGGTCAAATAGATGCCTTAATGTGTGCATTTTCTATCTGTTAAGCTGTGCATACCTGTAAAGGTGCTGTGCTTTCTATTCATTTTATCATTTGTGTTGGTTGGAAGAAGACAGAGCGAGAGAAGAAATGAGACCGGCTGGATTTAGTCCAACGAATGTGAGTATGAAGAGTAAGCAGGGCTGTTTTTGTAGAGTAAACTGAGGTGAGAGGGCGACTGTGTGTCACTTTGTTTGAGTCAATCAGTCGGTCTCTGCACGCCGCTAAAAGGCACAAAAAGTGAAGGTCTGACAAGACGCGCAGAGTGAACTATGAGAAAATAAAACAAAGGGAGACAGGGATAATGTTCTCAGCCATTAAAATGAAAGTGCCAAAAAATGAGGTCTGAAAAATGTGTAAATTGAAACGGCCAACTTCAAGCCATTCATTTCCTGTGGTATCCGGGTAAATATTATGAACTCTACTCCAGAATACTGAGCACACTATCCATCACAACTCACACAGGCCAAGTTTGAGCTCACTTCTACTCCACTACCAACATAATTAGTCGGAGAATTATAGTTTGGACAATTGTGTGTGTGTGTGTGTGTGTGTTCGTATTGTGCCCCTGCCAACTTCTAAGGCGCAGAAACACATTGCCTCATACCAGGATCCTGAGTTCCTGTAACTACAACAGGATGGCGGCGAGCCAGGCCCGCACATACACAAATACACATCAATACGCATGCAGATGCGTATACTTACACAGAGCAGGTGTTGAATGAAGTTTTCAGATTGATTGATGCAATTATTCATCTACCGACTTCACTCGTTTGGCTTCAGAGGGGTGATTAACTCATAAAACATGTTCACACCTTCCCCTAATGCACCCGTGGGTAGAAGCACTTGGATAACAAGATGTGGTGACAGTTTTGTAACACCCAGAAAAAAAGAAAAAAGAAAAATATATACCATGTTTTGGATGTTCTGTACAGAACTGAGCTCATTACAAGGACACAGATAATTGTCCATATGAAAAGTACACTGTTTCCTTCACATAAGTTTAGCTTCTCTTCATGTTCTCTTCTATCATCAACAAGTTTTCGCTCTCCTCCTGTTGTCTGTTCTGCTTTGGACAAGACAACTTTTGTGTTAAACTAGATATTACAACCAATCAAAACAAACCCATATTTCATCAGTGAAAGTTTTTCTCGTTTTAAGTATAATTTCAGTCTGTGAGAAATGGTTTTTGGAGTTTTGGCCACCGATCCCATCGATAATAACAACAACGTACTCACCAAACGAGTTGATCAGATACATAAACACGGAGAAATTGCCTAAAACAAGTCCGGTAATGATACAGAATAACCACAGTTATTATCCAAATGTTCATTGGAGACATGTATTTACAGCTCAGCTCTCTCTCCAAAAAACTCTAATACAACTAAACCGTATTCTACATTTTGAGGGAAATGTCCTCTCATTTAAATCAACATATCTTGTTTTATTGCTTTACTGTCACTCTGTTTAAATCACATTCGATGAGGTGGGACTCAGAAAACGGAGGACAAACTCACACCTAACCACACAGCAAGTGAAGCAGACACAAACTATGAGAGAAAACCAAACTCAAGTTAAAGAATAATGGTGAAAGCCCTCTCGCTGACTTGTGCCTTCATCTCACCTCCGACCTCCACATGTGGACTTTGCGGCTCTTTCAAACTGGAATCCTTTCCTGCTCCGTCACAATCTCACCTTTTGTTTCCACACAGTGTAACTGAGAATGCAGTTCAGTTATATAGCAATATAATTTCTGGGAGACCGGCTTGTACGGATCGACTCCTTGGTCCAAATTTAGCCACACTTGCCAGCGTTGTGCTCACAGTTTTCTCTGAGGATTTCTTTTTAAACTGAATCGCTCTCACATGTTGCAGCGCCAGATAAAGCAGTTGAAATCATCCGATAAAACCAGAGGGTTGTTTACAGCACTGGCCTGACCATCTGATCAGTCATGTTTCTTGCTCCATCTGGCTTCGCTGTAGCAACAATGCCGTGTCAAAAGAGCTCCGAATTCTTTGTACAATATTATTGTAACTGACAGAAACAATGACCGAAGCTTTAAAATGAGACCAAACAGAAAATTGGGAACTCGCTCTCTCTGCAGGCCAGCACAGAAAAAAGAGGGGGAGACAAGGAGAGGTAATTAGATGGATTTCACTCCTCGATCCAATGCCTCCGACGCTACCTGCCAGCTGGCCGGACAGAAGCAGAGACTTCTGGGATAGATTTATGTGTAGTGGTGGGTCTAAATTGGCCCCACATCAGGATGGCCTCTCGCTAAAGTATTAATAATGATGGCTCCTGTTGGAGTGTGTGCGGAGGATTCTGGCAGCCTTTGCTCGTCTGGCTTGCCCCCTCTAAGCTGTTCTCCGTCAGCAATACCACACAAGCGCATGCAGACACACATGCAAAGAAGCACATTACCAGAAGCACTTGCAAAGACCAGCGCACACACACACACACAACCTCCTCATCCCCACTTGGCTCTTGATGAACCGACCACAACACACAAAGAGGCTCAGGAGATAGAGCATGATGACTAAAACTGCTTCTCATTCATCACTCTCTTCTCAGCCCTCCCTCCCTCTCCCTCTCTCTCTCTTGCCTCTTCACCAACCCATCATAAATACCACTGGTGAGAAAATCTATTTCCCCCATGTCCTCACACATGCACATGAAAATAGTCATTTCAATACCTGTCTAAACAATCATTTTCATGTCTGAAGAGGAACGGTTGATACTCGGCTGAAATGAACTCAATATGCCCCGTGCATGCCAGTGGCTTCTGAGCTCAAGTGCCAGAACTGAAAATGTGCACAGAGAGGTATGTTTCTGGCAGACGCTGGATGGTTGGAGGCACAATGACAATATGATTTTACCAGCAACAGATTTTTTTTAAGACTTCTGTAACCACAAGTAGCTGAGACAAGTGCAAAATTGTGCTTTCTGACCAGGGTTTGACCAGAATTATAGGCTCAACCCCTCATTACTTAACTTATAGTTTATGTAATAATGAATTAATATGATGAAAAAAAAACCTATGATAGAAAAAAAGGCCTCTGCTACTTTGTCAGTCATAAAGACAGAGGCAGATGGAGATCTATGTGTTTACAAGCAGTGTAGAACAATTTGATTTGTGTTGTTGTGAATTTTACAGGTGGAGCATACATTTTGATTACATTTGGATTCCAGGCTGCTTCTCCTTGTAGAGACGCTTAATATTTGACTCTGTAGGTAGCAGTAAATTAAAGGTGCAGACACTTTGAACCATCGTCCAATCATCACCATTTAGCATCAGTGCAAAACAGGGCTCCAACTAACGATCACTGTCGATTAATTTTGAGTAATTATGAGTTTTTTCATCTACAAAATGTCAGAAAACGGTGAAAAAGTTCAAGATGACCTCGTTAAATGTCTTGTTTCGTCCAAAACCTAAAGATATTCAGTTTATTGTCACAGAAGAATAAAGAAATGAGGCAATATTCAAACTCAAGATGAAGGATTTTATTTTATTTTCCCCCCAAAATCAAATAACTGATTATCAAAATAGCTGGTATTTTATGTAACAGTTGACACAAGTTTAGTTGCAGCTGTTTTGTTTGTTTTAGCTTCTGGCACTATTAGGCTAAACTCACATTAATATGTTTTCATTTTAAAATATATAGAGTGGTATAAGACTTTTGGAAATGCTCTTTATTTTGCTTAAATTTTAAACCTGAAGCAGAAACAGATAATTTCGTAAATCATTAGGTACATACCCATTATTCCCTTATTCACTGATGAACCCTGAACATGAATAATAAATTACAGGCATCATTGTTTTCTGTTCTACCACTAGTTGTGCATTTCAGGAAATTGCTGCTCCGTTCACACCAGCACCTGCATGTGAACGATCAGAGAATATTTCTGAAATGGTGCTAAAACAGTTGTCTGGATGGTATTAATGTGGACATAGTCTCAGTGCTAATTGTTTCTCCCAGAAGGTATTAGACGCCTTTTTTCATTCAGTGCACAAATACTGAAAGCACCATATTCAAAGCATAAAAGGAAGACAGCAAATATGGTGAAATAAACTGATTTTGGACAGTTCAAGTCAGAAGATTTGTTCAGCGCTGGAAAGCTGTTGAGGGAAAGCTGCAATATTTACTGAAAGGAAACTCCATCATGAGCAGCAGCAGCGTTGTTTTGTTTCACTGAGGTCAACTGAAATCTAATTGACTGTAAAACACTTCTGCAGAACAAAGTGACGCATCGCTGTAGATGCTGGTTGAGGCAAAATGGGTTGTCAGAGGTGAAAAAACATGTTTCAAACCCTGATCCTCTCACTCTCTCTCACCTGCATTCATTTTTCTTCAGCACCACATTTGCTTCGGCTTTTTTTTAAAGAACATCTCAGCCAAAGACAGTGGCAGCCCGAGAGCTGTCACTGAGAAACTTAGAAAACCATTAACAACGGATCGCGCTCCTGCACTGTAATCACAGCCTGTTTGCTTTGGAAATGGTGGGTGAAACAACGGTCAGTTACGACAGTGCTGCACGGCCCAAGCCTTGATTAGAAAGACGTCAGATGTAAGACTCAGCCGCTGTTTATGCAAATAAATCTGGAATGAACAATGTGCACATGTGCAAGTGGGACTGTGGGGGGAAAAGAGATGTGAAGTTGTTGTAGTTTTCAATGTATGCACCATCAAGCAACAGGGTTCTAAGTACCAATGTGCATGACTTAGATGTCAGAGATTTATGGGAATGACTCCTTTTTAAGGTCACAATGTAATCCATCGACTAACGACTAAAACCGTATCCCAACTATTAAATGCAAATATAGTCTCACATTACACATCTACTGTATTATAACTGCAGGCTGCAACTATAGATACACCACAAGAAAGATAGGCAACTCTGACTTACAATGCAATTTCAGCATGTAGACAGAAATGCAACGCGATATAGTTTGTCTGCAAACACATACGCACACATACATGCACAACACACACACTGTGAACTGTCAAAGAACATCCTGGAGAACGCATGAGCGCCCTGATGGTTACAGACAAGCGCACGCACGCACACAAAAACACACAGAAACTCTAGTGGTTTCCAGTGAAGCAGAAATACCATTATACAGTTAACTGTACATTACAAATGGGCTGCCAACTGTCTCTGGAGTATCACATGACCACCGACGGCTTCTACAATTGGCTGGCTGGATACACGGCATGAGTATCAGGTTAGCGATTGATTGGGTGATGTGCGGTGGAACAGATGGAACAGAGAGGAAGTGTATTCCCAGGAAACCACACCAAACCATTGGCTTTTTTTTTTTTCCACAGGCAGGTGAGGTGGACACACACAAAGTCTAACAAGACAATTCCTGAACCTACACCTCTCTCGCTCTTTCTGGCCGGTTCGGGCTTTTCCTGTCTCTCTCTCCCCAGCCCTCACAGGCGATTTGGTTCTGCATAGATCTTCATTATGTTTAATTACCTTCTCAGGTTTCACTGGAATAAATCCACATGTGAGTGAGTTTGGGGGGCGTTTTGTTCCTTTCCTGATTTTGAAACCTTCTTTTTTCTTCATCTAAGAGGTACAATAAATTAACAAAAGACAAAAAGCAGAATTGACTTTTCCATGGCAAGATTTATATCGTCAGCTAAACTGAAAAATCAGTCTGTGAGACCGCCTGGCTGACCGTAGAAAACATCGGCTGGGATTGTTGAAAATGGGGCATGAAATTTGTCTCACGTGTAACCAAACATAACTTTAATATAAGTAGGAGTAAGAACCAGCGTAGCAGCCCACAAAACCTGACCTATATATTCAAAAAAATGTGAAACTACTTTGATTGTTTTGGGGTTAAGCAAGTTGAAGAAACTACTGCAGACTGCACAGACATAGCCCATCATGTCTTGTTTTTCATCACAACATGGCTTCACGTCAGGCTGTTTAATGCTTGTGTTGTCTACATTTCCATACAACAGTCATCTAATCATATCTGCTGCTCGTAGGGATTAACCATCATGAGCTTGTCAGGGCAGATGCTGATAATTAAGAGTGACTGAAACCAGATCATTGGAACTGATATACATGTAATGTTATATTTTAACAACAAGTGACAGCAGGGAACCCGTTACTACTTCATTAATGAGGATCAATACAGCTGAATATGTACGCTAGCAACAGGACCGATGAGATCAGAGCATCACAGGATGCTAGGACGTTCTCTGATTGCTGTGAAATTGAAAAGTTTGCCTTGGTCTCGGTTTTCTTGATCGTTCACTGTTATATTACTTTTATTGCCAACTGAGGCTCAAACCGTTAAGCATTGTTAGTTATTGTTTTCCACACACTGTTTTGGGGTCATCTGTGGCTTCCTTTTAACTTAGCCACTAGCCGTTAGCGTAGCTTTAATCACTATCAAAGTACTTTCATCCATCCATTATCTATACACCACTTAATCCTCACTAGGGTCATGGGGGGCTGGAGTCTATCCCAGCTGACTCAGGGTGAAGGCAGGTTCACCTGGACAGGTAACCAGTCTATCACAGGGCCACACTTAGAGACAGACAACCAAGCACACTCACATTCACACCTACGGACAATTTAGAATCACCAATTAACCTCAGCATGTTTTTGGACTGTGAGAGGAAGCCGGAGAACCTGGAGAGAACCCACACTGCACGGGGAGAACATGGAGACTCCACGCAGAAAGATCCCAGGTGTTGTCACCGGGATGCGAACTGACGACCTTCTTGCTGCGAGGCAACAGTGCGAACCACCTTGCAGCCTGTCAAAGTCGTTAATGTGCTAGTTTGTGGCAAAGGTCTGCAGGTTGTGTTTCTTCTAGAGACATGGTTCAGACCACAGAGTGACAACAGAGAGAAGTGGTACATTTAATTTAACGATTAATAATTTATCGGTTAATAAAAATATCATTTGAAAAATGCCAAATGTCTGCCCCAGTAATTAGCCGGGCTGATAATCGGTGTCTCTCTAGTTGCTTTGCAGCCAAACTGCTGCTCCAAACTGTGTTCTTTATACACAACAGACAGGAAAATGATCCTGAACTAGTCAGCATTCAAGAAACTGCCAACATGACACACAACAACAAAGACTCGTGGAATCAGTATTTGGAAAATACAGAGTACAGGTCAGAAGTCTTGGGGCTCAGGTATGATTGTTACCAGCACATCTTAGAGTGAGAAGAGCCCTTTTTCTACTTCAACATAAAAAAATAAAAAAAAACTGTTTAGCTCTGTCTGTTGTGAACATTCAGTTATTTTTTTTGTTCCCTACAAGTTGTGAGAACATCACACACAGCGACTGGATTAACAATGTTTGCCTTGTGTACAACTGTATCATATTCTAGGACACATCTGGTTGTTAAACACTGTGGGAGGCAGAAGATTTGCTCAAAAACGATGGCAGGCGAGTGATTTTATTTACCAAGAGCAATCTGAGCTGGGCTCCTGAAAATAGTCTCATCTCGTTCTTCTTTGGCGGACTATAAAGTATACATTTCATTATTTACTTGAGGGGGGGAAAGAAAAAAAAAAAAAAGAGTTTAAAGAAAATCCATCTGCGTAGCTCCTCTCTCTGGGTTCAACCAACAATTGCTATTTTTTCCTCAGAGGGAAAATAAATTGTTCAATATTTCTCCACCATTACACGGGGACCAAAATGGAGGGGGGAAAAAAATAAACAAAAACAACTGGAAATAGCCCCAGGGGCAAACAGCGAAACAAACTCTTTGTGGAATATTCTTTTTGGTGATGGCTCTCTCGTTTTCTGTCTGGTAGGAGGCCGGGCTGAAAATAGATAAATGAATTGCTCCTTTTAGAAAAACCCCGTCACTGGGCGACTATGTAAAATAATTTGGAAGAAAAGCTTTCGCATCAGACAGCTAATATATGACACAAAAGTCAAAACCAACGCAACAGTAAATATCCTCTTTGGCTCAGACTTACTAAGACTATTTCATGTTTTGACAGAGGATCAAAACAAATGCATCTAATCTCATGACAGTCTGCTATTTACCTCGTTGCACATCTGTGAAAAATGTGCTTTCTGGGAGTTAAAATGCAGTCCTCCTGTACGGCTTGTTTTGAGGGCGCCGCCCACTGTGTTGAATTCGGCTTTGCTTCAGAGATCTGCGGGGGTTTACAAAATGCGCTATGAAATCCAGCTGCTACGGGCACGACACATCTGCGCTGTTGGTGCACTTACAGCCTCGCAAATAAGGACGGCGTTCTGTGTCGTGGCAACAATATGGAGGGGATGATTTCGCAGGTGTTAAAACTGTAAACTAGATGAAAAGGGGCTCGCCTGGGCAGGTAAAAGCAGAGAAATCGATGGCGGATTGGGGAAAATAGTCACATCAGAAAATCTGTCCCATTGTTACTCAGTGCTGCAGCAGTTTGACTCGAAATCCCTCTAATCCACCCCCGTGCCAAAATATACGGCGACTTGTTTTGAACGAGGGTATTTGTTAGATCACCTGAAACCCGGCGTGCTGCGTCTGTGGAAGGGTTTCTAGCATTCTTTGAGAAAAAGCGCACGATTCCTCATGTCTTCACCTTTAGATAGTTGCTTTGGAGTGCCGGACCATATGGATGGCATTATGATCTTAATCCCCAGGGGGCAATTTAGGCTTCTACGTCACAAGTTTAGCAGATGTTCATATCAGCTGCACTGCATTTGTTGTATAAAGGGAGTATAATGAATATTTACTGTTCATTTCTGTATGTTGCAGCAACATGTTAACTCGTTTTAGAATCTTGTGCTGAACCAATAATAATTATAATAAACTCCACATTTTCAAAAATAATTACCTCCAACATGCTTTAACAGATTGGCAGGCTTTAAAACTGCCCTGATTTGCCATCAATTATTCTTCACAAATTGTTCGGTTCATACAGGTGCATTAAAAATGAGGCTACAGGGAATTTGCCAAAACCACCTTTGCAGGGGGTTTATTATCTGCGCTCCCTAAAAGGTGCGCCACACCCTTAAGTTTTTAACTCGAGCTTAAATCCGTGTCCAGGAAGCACTACTTTGGTAGCCTAAATCCATGTGTAATCTGTGTCAAGGAAATTGCTCCCATGTGTGTTAATGCTGCTACTGACAGCACGATTAGGTCTCCGTATTAATGGCTTGCTGAAACACACAGCTAAACAAACAACTGCCAAATCTGGCTAACCCTGTGTTTGCCCCGAGGGGTCTACACGGGCTAGAGATGTTACTTGGCTCTTTATACAGTAGCAGCTGTGCTGCAGCAGCTTGAGTGGTCTGAAGTGCTAATGATTATGACACAACCACAACAGCACCGTCACCAAAATATCAGAGCGGCGCATTGTTGCTTCACCGAGTCACTGTATGAAGATTTAATTAGAATTATAAACAGGTAACCCATAGGCGCTAGTTTAGAAACCGTTATACACAGGTCCTTAAAGACAGCGTCAACACTGCCATAAAAATGTTATATCTCTGTATTATTTTCTACTTTTACTGAGTGCATTTTACCCACCATCCGTCCTGATCATAACAACCAAACATTAATTAATTTTCAGATTTTTTTTTAACCTTTAAATGCCAGGGTTTCTACATAATGCCACATACAAATGAATTGTCATCCACATACTAAATGTGAACAGGATATATTTTTGATGATCTAGATCTGATTTTGACGCACAACTATTTTGCAAGGCAGGGTCAGAATAACAAGATAAGCATTGAGGACCTTAAATACAAGTTAATGTCAAAAAATTGCCATGAAATTATTATTTTCCACTTTCATTAACAACATTACATGAAAAATCATTTGGTTTCAAAATAGTAAATGCGAGGAGGATTAGTTTTTGATGATCACAGTCTGGGTTATGTCCATGATCAGCAATAATATTGGTGTTGCTATTTTTTATGCAGGGTCAGAACACTCAGGACCTTGAAGACAAAAAAGTCATGTCAAAACTTTGCAATGAAATTATATATTAATATGATTTTCCGTTTTCACAGACAAAGTTTTTAACCTTCAGTCCTGATCAAAACTACCAAATATTCATTAATTTTCAGAACTTTAACCCTTTAAATGCCAGATTGTTTACATGATACCACTGTTGTCTTGATTTATTTAGGAAAAAAAAAAAAAACAGATACGTGTACATCTTACCATATAATAAATGGCAGGAGAGACTTCTAAATACCAAACAGAGCCTCATACCCCACTACACACATGTCCAGTGTTTAACATGAACACAACCCCACCATACCACTCCGCTAAAAATACACAACTTTGCCAAAATGTACGCCATATGCATCAACACAGCCCAAATGATCCAAAAAATAAAAATAAAAAGTACAAAAATGTTCCAACGGTTGCATGAGCGTTAATCAGCTTCCATAAGTGGAACTCTCATACATAATAACTCTGTAAAATGTAAATGTGGTTAAAAACGACCTCTGACAATGTGTAAGCAGAATATCAGCATGACATTAGTTGTTCTCAATCCCTGAGAAACAGTTTTCTCAATGACAGCTGTCCACTGTGAGGAAGGGACATCAATCTACATTAAACTCCCATGAATTGTAAAGAAACTTTTACTAGAACGTTAGCTCTGTCTCCAATAGATGACTTAGGTAACAGTGTGTTGAGGAACTATCCTTCAACGTCATGTCTCCACAGAGGTCAGACCATCAGTGCTCTTCATGGCCTCTTAGCAGTTCATACTGAAACACTACATGGTTATAATTAAAATACTCATTCATTCACCACTCAGCTTCCCACAAAAAGAAAAAAATGATCCATAATCCAATCATAAACTACAAAAACATAAGATTTCTGAAAATTTGCATCTGAATTCCTCCTAAGCTCCCACTTCCTTCCTCCCCCTAACACAAAGTTGCTCTGGTCTCAGACTGAGCTCCCCGTGGGATGAACATGAGATATGTCGATGAGATATCCTCATACACTCTCTGTATATAATATGTGTCAGCGGGGAGGATGGAGGGGGTCCGACTGGACACTCTGCCTGTATGTGTTTGTGTGAATGTGCTTTGCTTTGACACTAGAAGTCTGTGTATGCGAGCGATCTCGTCAGTGTTCTATACTGGAAGTGTATGAAGGCCGTGCCTATGGTAAATCCCCAGAGATGGCAGCCTAACCCAAACATTCGGCTGTCAATCACTATAAGCCACCAGCAGCGGTCGTGACCCGGGAACAGGAAGAGGCCTTGTTGTCCCTGAACGGATCTCACTGTGCTACTCTGGAGGAAGCCATGTATATAGAGATGTATCTGTGTTTGACTTACTATCCAGCATAGTGTATGTTTGTTTACAGAGGGAGTTAGGAGAAAGTGGTCTAGTATTTGCATCTGACTGCAGTGACAACCTTCAATCAAAATATTGGCCTGATCTGATGCACGGCCGGCCTGCCAAATATCTCAACTGTGACATAATGCGCTTCTTTGTGCAGAACATGTCCAGAACTATCCAGCATCACATGATATTATAAGCAGAGTGTTGTGCTAGAACAGATTCTGAATCATCATCCCCACGATTTTTTATACAACACAAAATTACATCGCAGTTCATATTCCCAGTATTCGTTATCATCTGTTACACAGCGATACGTCTGGACGGTGTCGGCTCAAGCGCTGATCCGATTAACCAGATCGGATACCTGCCATGTAACGGATCCACATTACTTTTTTCAGTGTCATAAAATTCCGTGTTTCAGCAATCGGTTCCATTCAGTCACCCATGCCGCCAATTTATATTTCTAATGCCATAGGGAAGCCTGGTTTAATATTACCTTACATAGAGATATGTCACCGATTTCCACATACTGAGGTATGCAGGTTGTAAATTTGGAAAAAAGATAGCGCTTGTTATGTATCGTGAGTCAGTATCGATTCAGACGCGGAGTTGGGGAATTAAAAAGTTGGAATGGTTCAACCCAACTGGATGAGGTTGTATTCCATCTCGTGTTTACGATAATGTCATGTTGATATAGAATAGCAGCACTTGCTTGGCTCATGTACCGGTTAGTCCCCACTGAATTCAGTTTGGTTCTTAACTTTATTCCTGCAATCATAAAGGAAAAAATCACTGCTCAAATACATAATTCAGACATCCATCCATCCATTATCTACACACCACTTAATCCTCACTAGGGTCATGGGGGGCTGGAGTCTATCCCAGCTGACTCAGGGTGAAGGCAGGCACCTACGGACAATTTAAAATCACCAATTAACATGTTTTTGGACTGTGGGAGGAAGCTGGAGAACCCGGAGAACCCACGCTGCACGAGGAGAACATGCAAACTCCACGCAGAAAGATCCCAGTGTCCCCACCGGGATGCAAACCGGTGACCTTGCTGCGAGGCAACAGTGCTAACCACTGCACCACCTTGCAGCCCTAATTCAGACATACATTTTATTTATTTTTAAATATTCAGAAATACCCATGACACTGCTGGAGGGAGACGTTATGTTCTCAATTGCAATACTGGATAATATTTCAAGTGAAATCAGGCATAATATTGTACGAATAAACAAAATGCTAAATTGACTATTGAACAAAACATTTAACTGCAGTTTATCAACTTTTAGCCATTTGATCCTGACTGATTCCATCTCTACGCTAGGTACAACCTCTAATAATAACAATAATAATAAGTAATTAATGAAGTTACCTCTGTTTTCTTTATTTTGATGCTGCATATATTTAATAAACTCAAAGGACAGACTCCTACAAACAGCTCCTCTTGTTGGATTATATTAATTAAAGGTGAATGTCATCAAAGTGACTTGTTCTGTCACATTAATGCTTCATTTTTATGGACATTTTAGTTGGTAATGGGTGTTAAATTGTGGGGCAAAGTGAATGAGAAAGGTGTTTTATGAATTTTGAAGCACATTATTATGTCTTTTGGACCAATAACAAGGAGCTGAAATGTGGAAAAACTAAATCTCTCCATGCAGCTCGACTACTCATGCCTAATCGTTAACACAATGGCTCTAAGTTCGAACTTGTGATGATCTGAGAGTCATACGTAAATGTTGCTTGGTCTTACAGAAATGCAGCCAGGTTGCTCACTGAGACATGAGGCCGACATGTTCAGATGCTGTCAGACTAAAGGAAAGAACTTCTGAAAAGGACTTGAGACTCCTCCATCATGCTGACGCTGGAATATCTGGCAGAGCGACACTAACCTTTGCTTTGTGTGTCTCTATTCTGTGCACAGAGTCTTTAAATACTGTGATGATGCAAAAACAAAGACGAACGTAATCAAAGTACAATGAATACTATACTATAACTGCATATGAAGCTGTGGAAGATGGCTCGTGAACACCTGGCACCTATGAAAATATTGACTCAGATTGAGATCCCTGCTAACGGGGCTTTTCTCTTGACATACCCCGTCATTGGGTTGCCTTCCTCTGCTTTTCCACTCTACCAAGATTTCATGCTGATTAAAATAAACACACACTCTGGAGGCATTACCCACTTTGGGGAGATAAGTGGTGAGAAAAATGGTTAACAAAAAGTTGGGGGATGAGTATCTGCAGAAGAGATGAACCACAGGAAAGAAAGAAAAGCACACCGGAGATTCATTTTTCTCCAAGGACATTTCATTTACTGCTACTAATCAGATGCTTGCTCATTCCAGCCATTTATCTGTCAGCTCTACTGGGGAAGCCTTCACAAGCGTTGTTGGTGAGATGTTACGCATAAAGCTTCCCCCTGGAACACCTGCAGTGCTTCAATGTGTCCGTGTGCTCAGGAGAGCTTATGCTGGGGGGGTTACGTAAATGTTTTATTTCTCTACAAAGAGCCTCATACTCTCCCTATATTGGCTAACGCAATCAATAATCAAGACAAATTTTCTTCTCGCTGTCGGCGTTTGCGTATCAGCGGCTCTAAGCGAACGTCAGCTTTTTTGAACTTCCTTGTGTGTGACAAAGTACGTGAAAGGTTGACGGAGAGAGTGTGAGAAAAGGAACAGACAGAGAGACAAAAACACATGTACTGTGCGTTTGTCTCTCGGCCAGTGAATGAAATATAGGGCCTGAAGTGTGTGTGTGACTGTGTGACTGTGTGTGTGTGTGTGTGTGTGTCCTGGCACGTGTGAGGTGGTGTGTGGGCGTCGAGAGGGAAAGCTCATAAAACCCATGATCACACTGATGAGGTCACGGGGAGTGAAACCGGAGAAAGCCTTTCATTTCCTGTCTCATTCCATCCCTCTCTCTCCTACCTCCATTCATCCATCTCTCCTCCACACTCCTGTCTATACTGCACTCCTGTTTTTCACCGCTGATGCCAAAAGTCAGAGTCTTTCTCGCCCCTCTGGCTATCTGGAATTTTTCACTGTGTCACCTAACAGCGGAAAACGAGAATACGAGAGAGAGAGTTTTGTTTTTTAAAAATCTGACTGAGGTTTGCGTTCAGCTTTTGACAAATGAGTCTAGAAAATGTAATTTTGGGTTCTCACATTAAAACTCCTTCACTTGTGATCTGGTTTTTACCACTAATGTGCTCGCACATGTAGCGCAGTGTAATGGCTATGCGTTTCTGTCATGTTACGCTGTCGGACTGCCTTTCTTTAAAACGCAGCAGCTCGTACAAAGTGTGTCAAATATCAGAAAACTATTTTTAAAAAATAGTCCAGAAACCCGAGATGACATGATTAAATGTAATGACAATCCGAAGATGTTCAGCTTGCAATCATTTAAACAGAGAAAAGCAGAAGAGCCACACAAATAACAGTTTGTAATCCATTAATTTTGGCTTTAAAATTGACTTGAACATGTAATCACTTAATTGATTCGCTATTTTCTGTTACTTAACCAACCAGTTAGTTGACCGATTGTTGCAACTCTAAAGCGATTTAAAGTAAATCACATACAGGCTGGAAATTATATCCAAAAACACAAGGACACACTCACTCAGACCTACACATGGGTTTTTGCAAACATTGTAGAATTTCTTTAACAATGCTGCCCTCTTCCAAAGCTGAAATTACTGAAACTTGACAAAACAAAAGATTTAAATTGAGCAATCTGCATGACCAAACTCTGGACATGTTTGAAAAAAGCACACACACAAATATTTGAAGCTAATACAGTGGGTTGTAGCTTATTGTTCCACAGGGCCCCGATTCATGGAAGTTTGCTAAACAGTGGGTTTGGGCTCAGCGGATTGCCAAGTCCATCACCAGATGTTGAGAGTCAACATGTGAGTCTGACCACAGACTGGAAGTAGACACACTGCTTTTCTCACAAAACAAAAAAACGGAGAACCGGAGTGAGTGAGTTGTGGCACTGCTGCTGCTAACCCTGAGTTATCTTCTGCTGGAGGAAACCAGCACTAAGGCTTTGCAATCACAGTGTGGCGATGATAACCGCCGACCAACAGAGGAAAGGAGATGAAAAGAGGCTGATGTTACTGTGGATATGAAGAGATGATTCTTAATGTCTAACTGTTTTGTATGCATCACCTAGTAAATAAAACAGACATCTAAATACTGCAATATACCGTTCTATAGTATCTCTGACGCTAAAGCAGGAACGGGATGGAATCAAAAATGGCCGACACCTCCTGCACTGACAGCTGATGACTGTTTAGCGGTAAATATAAAGCTATTTTGGTAACACATTAGCAATCCCTTCCTCCCTTCCAACACTGAACATCTCTGTGATTTGTGTGGATATTAGGGTTGGGCTATTGGACGAATATCATCGGCCGAGTCCACAGATTCTATTCTGGGGTAAAAGCCAACAGCAACAACTGTTCCTTCCGCTCTTGTTTTAAATCAGAGCGTTGTCAAAGTGTGAGAGAAAGAGAGAACAGAACGCAGCACTACGATGAAATAAGACTTTAAATAGTAAGAAAGGGGAAAAAAAATGCCTATGTAGTGGTCAG
Organism: Stegastes partitus; assembly: GCF_000690725.1. Lineage (NCBI taxonomy): Eukaryota > Metazoa > Chordata > Actinopteri > Pomacentridae > Stegastes > Stegastes partitus. The sequence continues at coordinate 57,485 of NW_007579939.1, forward strand.
TGTTGATATTGTGCTGCAAAACTGGACTCTTAAAAGTTTCGGACGTCTCCAGAAATATATCGAACTGATCCCCACAACGTGTATCGTAATCAGAGTTTACTTGCCTTGAAATTTGCGGAGCTGAAGGACTAAATCCTCTTTGGCTTTTGCCATCACACCAAACTTTCTTTTTGTACTTTTTACACCAGACAGCACTGCAGCCTGTTCGCAGAGCTTCAGACCTCTAATACCTTTTTTTGACAGGTGGTCTGAGAAATCCGAGCTCAACAGAGAAAGCTATATTCTCCACTCGATGCTTGCTTAGCAGGACGCACTTACTGGCTGTGAGAACTATTCTCTCTGCTCCTGTGTGAAAGAAAAGTTAAGACGATTTTCTATCCACCTGAGTCTCGGTGGCTGAACAAGAGACAACAAAAGGGAACCCCGCGTGACCACTTGGGATGTTTTTCTTTGTTAATTTGACTTTTAATAGCCCGTGACTTATAAAAGAACAAAAGCGTGTTTTTATGAGTGTGACACTCATTTAATCGCTTGCTTACCATCAATTTTCTTCACATTTCACCGAAACCTCAAGGCACACCTGAGCTCACTTCGTAACACAACAGCCGAGAGCCGGTGCAGCAGAGGACAACAGAGAAGTACACAACTCCTCCCGCGGTTACTCTGCTTCTTATCGCCGGCTCATTACTGGTCAGTGTTTGACAAAAACTCCATGGGGTAGCGGTAGCTGGCTGCCAGATTGCCTGTCCCATCTGTGTGCTCACGTTTAGTAGAGGGAGGAAAATTAAAGGCGGGAAAAGCAGGAATGGTGCTGAGGGAAGCTGTGTGTGCTTTCTACCAATACATGTGTTCCAAAAAACGCTGGAAACATAAAAAAAAAAACACGAGAGGCTGCGCCGAGCTACAGGATATGAGATCAAAACAAACACAAGATAACAAAATGACAAGAAGAGTTAGCGTCAAACGGAACGAGGCACCTTGATTAAGCAGGAATTTCTCAACAAAAAACTAAACTGAATGCGTATAGAAAGACGATGAAATACAGTATGTGAATCTGTTCTCAGATCATCGCCGAGCAAAACTGCCACAAATCATTAATCCTGATCGAACATCTCTTTGTGTTTGTGTGTCTAGAATATATAACATTTGTGCGCCCGGGGGGAGATAGCGGAGCAGCAGCAGCACTAAGAGTGATTAGGTATTCTGCATCCAGTATAAGGTTTAGCACGGGGGACCCGGGGCTTTCTCAGAACCATATTTTATGTATGTTTTTTTTTTATTTTTTATTTATTCCAGTTTCATAAAAACAAACAAATTAGATAATGTGGATGGGGAGTCTGGGATTAATTTTGAAGCAGCTGATTAGTGTGTGTGTGTGTGTGTGTGTGTGTGTGTGTGTGTGTGTGTCATGGGATGATTGTGTCTGGGACCATGCCCTAAAAAGCCTTCAGGCTTTACTGCAGTCTGGGAGATAGAAACACTCCCACCTCCTCCTCCTCCTACCATCCCCGTCTCCACCCGCCCCCCCAGCCCCTCTCATCCTCTCATTATGGTTTTTTTTTCTTCACATTTTCCTGTTGTCTGGAAGAAAAACTTGTTCTTTAACTGCTGTGTTCTTTCCTCTTTTCTTTTTTTTTTCCATCACATCACACATCTGCTCCCACCTCCCCGCCTCACGCCGCCTTCCATCTTTTCCATTCTCGCTCCGACGTGACTCCTGAGCGTAAAATTTTGCGGAAATCTTTGTTTTGAGAAAGTGAGCATGGAGAGTGTAGGGTATAACGGAAAGGTTTTTATGTCAAGGTACAATGTAAGATCCGTTTAGGATAACATGTCGACTCCTTCACTTGGCTTCTTAAGGCTTCACATGAACAGTAAACCACAAACAGCACAGGTGATAGAAAGGTGTGACCGGACAAACTGTTCAGCACAGAACAAACCTTGAGCTCACCTTGAAGAGCTAAAATTAAAGGATTATCACATTTACAAAAGAAATTAACAGTTCAAGTACAAAGCTAAAACTAAAGTGCAAATAATTACGTGTTCCATCTAACAAAGCGTAGATGTTAGTATGTTTACATCGCTAACTACGGGGTCAGTGGACAAAAAAAAGAACATTTTTAACTGAAAATGAGCAATCAGGTTTAGTCACAAGGAAAGTACAACTCCAAATCAGCCTGAGAATAAATACAACTTTTTCTCCCTTGAAGTGAGTTTCTAAAGTTTCACATCCATTAAAATGTTCATTTTGTTTCTGGACTTGTAACAGCTGTTTGTAATGTTGGATGTTTGGTGTAAATATTTTTGCATGCATGTTGAAAACTGCAGGACCTTGAAGAAAATGCAGACATCAGTTGAATTGTGTTATCATAACTGCAAAATAAAGCGCCGTTCCTATACGCTTTAACAGGTTTCCTGTTAAAATGAATGTGTCAGCTCAGCCTGCAAGAACCGTATCAGTTCTCATCCACAGTCACTGCTAGCGTCAGGGAGCAATTTGTCTCTCAGTAGCCTTGTGTGGAATTTTCTCGTCTCAAATCAAGTCCAATTATAAAAAGTGAAATGTGGGAATAAAGAGAGTCTACTGCAAGACCCTGATCAGGTCCAACCCAATCCGTCCCCTCTGAGAGTCCACACTCAGGACCCGGACCTCCACCCGTTCCCCAGGTCCCAGAGCCAGGCTGCGTCGGCGCTGGCTGACAGGCAGCTTGTCCAGGGTGATGTTGCTCTTGTGGATGAGGCCCGAACGGCCAACACCGATATCTACGAAAGCCCCGAACAGAGCCGTGTTTTCCACCCGGCCCGTCAGCACCGCGCCCACCTGCAGATCGCTCATTGAGACAATGCCCCGTTTAAAGTCCGCCTGCCCAAAATCTGAGGATGGCAAAGAGAGAAGTCAACAGAGAGATTAGCAAAAAGGTGAAGTGGCTGGATGGAAGAGGGAGAGGGCAAAATCAGGTAGGGGGCAGTTGGTAGAAATGTTTGAGAGGATGGACGGGGAAGGGGGGTGCAGAGGAATCACAGGGCGGGGCAGAAACGACAAACAGATATTACATTTCAAACAGCAACTCAATACTTGTGTGTACATACTTCCACATTTCTCAGCGTTCTATTCAAACCCCACTTTCCACTTTGCCTGCTCATGAGATCTTTTTCCTCTCTGTAACATTAACACAAACAAGGAAGGCGTTCGCTCCAGGAAATAGTCTGGTCCAATTATCCTCCCCACAGCACTGATTTCATGCGGTAGCCTCGGCCCATCTGTTTACTCAGCTGAGCACTGGCTAGGAGGCCAAGCGTAGTGTACTGCAACCGAATAGGGCCAACCTGAGAATGAACCTTGAAGCTGCGTTCCTTAATTTTGAGAACAGTTAGCCAGCACTAACGCCGTATGCAGGCCTGAACTTTTTAACTCTCCACATGAAACTGTAGGAAACAGGAGAGTTTGATAAAAAAAAGGCACAGGAATGATTCTGTAAAAGGTTTTCTTCACTTTCTTTGTTTTGCCAAAACGAGGCTCATCGGCTATTTTATTCATCAGAAATGACCACGCCTAATATTACATGCATGCATGAGTACGGAGTTGCACACACAATAATCACAACTGGGTCAGAAATATTTACTTTCCTTGCAGTTGGCTCAAACTATCCTCTGATTTCAAGCTCTCAGTGTCGCAGCCTATAAACCAGTATTTACATCACATTAATCAGGATTTGAGCAACTTGTACTTCCATGTATCTGCATTACGCGACCTTGAACCTTGCATTTCACGCACCTGGGTTTTCAATGAGGGAAAAAAAGAAAAAGCCAAAGACAGAAATGTGTCATAATCTCTTGAGAAAACAAATTTGAGCCACAACAAAGCGAAATCTAAAAGTTTGTGACTGTGCACGGTTTTATTGGTATGTTTATATGTGCCTGAACTCCAGAGCTGGAGATTAAGGAGAAAAACAGAGTTCTTTGTGCATTTGTGAATGTGTGTGTGTGTGTGTGTGTGCCTGTAAAGACACTCTGTCCAACAACACAGTCTGCTGGACCCATCACACCCTGTCAGAAACATACTGCTTGTATTGTTGGGCTACAGGGAGGAAGCCACAGCACTGTCAGATCCTATCGAGTTACACTGCCAAGACATGCCTATTATAGCGAAGGCAAGGAAAGTCGGTGTGCGCCGTAACTAGCAAACCAGTCAAAGAGCTGGATAAATACGCGTTCGATGTTCTATCAGTCAGCGGGGACCTATAAAGGACATTATGAAGGAAAGACGAGAGACTAAGAAGTTACTGTGACTGATGGGTTGCAGCGTACGGAATTTTTCTAGGATTCAAAATAGTGACAGTTTTGTTGTTCGGTAGCAGGATTTTCGCACAAAAATACACGTGTAAATAACAGACGGAAGAAAATAGAGTTCAACTGTGGTTCGGTTCAGTTTATATTCCCTACCAGTCATGTAACTGAACGGTGTGCGGCGAACCCAAACGTATACAAACACTAATTCCTCTCAGGATCTTGAATGTGCCTTTTTTAAAAGAATTTGCAGAAATGTTGAGTTTATATACGCAACATTTGTTCCCCTTTGTAATTTTTTGCCAGTATTCTTTGATTTAACAAAGCGTTTTTCCAAATTAAAATTCCATCTTGACTCTACTTGCTTACACTGTGCTAAAAAGAAGAGCTGATATCAGTATAACAGTGTGAAAGTGAGTGGTGGGAGACTCACTCTGTCTTATGTCGAACCCGGGAGGCTGCGTGAGGCCGTCCATGATGAGTTTGAGGGTCTCAGGTGTGGTGTCCAGCGTCCGGGCCAGCTCCTCCACACAGCTTGTCTTAACCTTGCTCTCCACACAGTTTCGCAGACCTGCACTCCCAATTTGGTCCACATGCCCACCCACGAATGACAGAAATCTGGAGAGAAGAGATGTGTGAAGAAGAAGAAAAAAACGTATGTAAAATACAGAGTGTGAAAATTAAACTTTTAAAACTACAAAACGCTGACAGCTTTGAAGGATGGAGTACAGGTGAAAGAAAGAGGAAGGGAGGAAAAGTGATGACATACTGGGAAGAATGACGAGGAGAAGAAAAAAAAGAGGGAGAAGGAAACAGGGAGGGAAAGAAACATTATAAGCTCGAGCAGGTAAAGTGAGCGGGATCTGAGGTGTGAGAGCAGCGCACACAAAGTCATGAGCTGTCGAGGTGGAGCGCTCTGTTCTGAAAAACACACACATGTACAAATATACATATTTAATTTACCCCCTGGTAAATCAGGTAAACCCACAGCGGGCTGTAAACGCCCCGACACCTCGTCTCGTGAAACTGCCTCCACTGTGCCGAGGCCGGACCGCCTGTCTGTCAACCACACTTGTATCACTTTATTCGAGCACAATGTCCCACCATGTACAGTCATGTCTAGACAGTCAGTCAGGTCGCACCATTTCTAATTCACTGAGCCCGAGATATAAATCCAAACTAATTAGCTAGCCTGCGCTCTAAACAGGCTTAGTAACAAACCGGAGCCAAAGTAGCAAATAGAGGTTATGGAAAAACGTGAGATGTGTGTGTGTGTGTGCAGCGTGCATGCTGTATATATTATTTACAGTAGGCACTTGGCACAGCTGGTGATAGATGTGAATGCATTTGCGTCTACGCATGTGTTCATGTGTGGACCAGCTGGGTAACGTCCGTGATTGATGTCGCTCACTGGCAGCCTGACGCCAAACAGACTCCGCAGCTGTCCGCCCCGTGATGGACGCAACAGGTGGACGCGCAAACACACACGGACGCACACAAAGTTGATTCATACACAATGTTGCTCAGAAATGCTCGTTTGGCAGTAGCGGGGACAGTGCCGATGTAACTTGAAACGGCTTGTGTACAAACTATGTACGAGACAGCTGTGAGGTGAGAGGCCCCCGCCATCAAAGTCACCATCCACCGTCCAAAACGGGGAGACAAGCGGAATCAATCCCTCAACACCGGCGAGCGAGATTGGTGCAAAATAGTAGCTGAGTGTGTGCCAGAAATGGCTTAGTGGTGAGGAAACAACACCTTTGGACCAAAATGGATGTCTGTGTAACGCTGGGGTCTTCTCCCCTGTGTCTCCCAAAGCTTCTTAGCTTTCCAACCATATATCTCTTTACAGGAAAAGAAACAGTTGTGCCTTGATGGCTTAGCCGTCTAAGTCACATACCACATAGCCCGCCTGCTTGGAGTCCGGCCAGGTATAGGAGGTTGACAAATACGTTTTAAGACAGCAGAATCCATTTTGGACATCTTAGTTTGTTCATCTGAGAGTATAAGCTGCAGCCCAGGAAGGAATATTTGATTTCCAACTAAGATACAAGCAGCAGTGTTACATCCTGAGTCTCATTGCTCATATTTTAACCCTTTGGAGACGTTTACAGAGATACTAATCTGCCTTTTTTTTCTGCACGGAAGAATTTTTGGTGAGGTTTTAGGTGTCCCCCAAAGGAAAACCATTAATGCAAAAATGTTAAGAATTGTGAATAAAAAATATACATGGAGAGATTTTTTTTTTAACCAGTTTTGTTAACAAGGGTTTCATTTACTGAAGCGTAATGATCGTTATTGTTTATCTCATAGTCAGAAATAACAGGAAGTGCACAGATTTCTGTCAAATAAGGTAACATAGATTCATTGCCTTATTATACTGAGACCAATCATACTTATTATTGTGCATAGTCACCCCCTCTAAGGCACGTCCCGAGCCAGGAAAAAACAGTTATCTTACTGGGAATTCTGAAAAAAACAGCTTCTTGTGTTCATCTACACTAAAGGCAAAAGTTCAAACTGTTCTCTAATGGTGATCAAAATCATTCACAGGCTCAAGACAGAGCACACTATCAGTTTACAAATCAAATTAAGGAGCATCTCTTAAACTTGAGTGATAACAAATACTTAGGATTGGAGAGGAGAGATCTTATGAAGGATGTGGTGGGTTCTGCTTTCAGGTGTGTGTGTGTGTGTGTGTGTGTGTGTGTGTTTCTCCCATCTCATTTTTCAGCGGTGTATGTTAGTATTTAAGGGGTACCAGGACTCCTGAGGCCTCCCACCACTGTTGGGTTCATACTCCTGTAATTACTACCAACACCGTGTATGTGTGTGTGTGTGTGTGTGTGAAAACGGGGCTGGGTGGGCTACAATACAGATTTTATCCAGGTCCACAGCAAGAACCCACTCTGCCTCGTGTTATAGAAATATTGGGCCCTGACTGTTCCTTATCAGAGAGTGGAGCCCCTTTGATTCACACTAAATTAATGCTAATATGTCATGGGTGGGACTCACAACGATACGCTCCATTGATGTTTAGTTGTGAAATACTCTGTCTTCTCCAGCTGAATAACAACATCCTTTACAGAGAAGTTTCACAAACAAATTCCACCGTTATTGAAACAAAAGGTGGACAAATTGCGTCTGTGTTCTTTGCTTTTGTGTGTGTGTGCGTGTGTGTATATGGTTACAAAAAGGGGTTGATGTGTGGGCTGTGAGCAGTAATGGAGGATCCAGTTCCACTAATGTGATGAACATGATATTCCTTATACACCATAAAGAAACAACACACACACGCAGCATTCCTTCACAATCCTCCCCTCGAAGCCGTCTGTTGTCATCAGTTGGAGGTGAGGACGGGAGGAGATCAGCGAGGCGTCTCAGGGATGCCCTCGTATCTGATAAAGTTGAGATTTTGGATTTTGAGAGAGGTTAATGTGCCTCAAGAGGAAAGCATTTCAAAAAAGAGCTGCTCCTAGCATAACACAACGATTTAAAAACAATGAGCAGGAAGTCACACACCTGTGATGCGTTTTTTTATTTAAATTCGAACACTTTCCACAAACAAATTCATCAAGACAGCAGTTTTTTTTTCATCTGAATTAAGACGAACCACCACAGTTGAGGGTTTATGTGAGGAGGCAGCCAAATTGGCAAATCAACTACACGCTCATCAAGCATGATTATCTATTTTGCAGAGGCGTGGTGTACCCTCTGATTTAAAGTTCAAGCTTACGCCAGGCTGTCTAACTTTGAAGGAAGAGCAAGTACAAACATGCATAGCTTTTCCTTCACTTAGTCATTAGACTTCATTGACCATCTTCTGGAGCATTTAAAGAGGCGTAACATGCTGTGAAACCACAAGACAAATGTTGGGAGGCTTTAAAAAAATATATTTTTTCTCCAATTCTGCAAGAGTATGTAGAATTTAGACCATCAGAAAATGTATTTATATCAAGTGAGAAATTAATCCACACTGAATTGAGCAAATTCCCAGACCTGGATTATAAAGTAGTCATAACAAAGGATACAACGTTTGCCAACGCAGGATTAGGAAATCTGAACAGCGGGAAAAATAGAAAAGCAGACAACAATAAGGGGGCTGCTGAGAAATGAGGGGAAAAATTAATGATCGAGTGGGAGAGAGGAACAGACAAAGGGCAAGTAGGGGAGATGCACTGGAGGCTGGTGATTTTTCTGCCACATACATGCCAAAAAAAGTAGATGAAATTTGGTGTGTGATGCAAAGAATATCACTCCTTTTTGCTGCTTTAGATTAAATTCCATACCTCCATTCCTAGAATAGCAAACATTCAGGTAATTAACACAAATGTAGGTGTTGCATTAAATCATTTTAAAGTCTTTAAACTGTCAATTTTTACAGTCAAGAGTAATTTTGATTCGAGCGTAGCAGCATTTGGGCTCCTTGCTGAGATAACATCACGGAGGATAAAAGACACAGTTAAGAGAAAGAGAATAAAAAAGAATGAAACAGGAACATAAACATTGTAAGCTATATATGCTGGGTTGGATTTGGACGTGTGTGCACGCGCTGTGTAGGAAATAAAAGATATGCATGAGAAGAATTGAAAAGAATAGCTGGTGTATTAAAAAATAAGGAGTTGGTGGTGATTTGTGCTCCCTTATTTTAAACCTCTCACCCCTCAAACCCTTTATGATGAACAACTTTACAACCCAGTATTGAACACGCAGACACATAAATCCGCAAAGACACTCGGACACTTGGCTGAAGTAGGAACGACGAGAAAAAAAAAAAAAAAACACAGTTTCACACAAGCAACATCAATCTATCTGCATGTGTGTGCACACACACACACACACACACACGTACGTACGGAGGCCATTAAAGGCACATCAACATGAGGGGAGCAATGCTTAAACCCACTAGTGTCAGAACTTATGTAGACTAAACACAGTTGAGTGACTACAGCTGCAGCAGAGAGGACCCTCGCTCTCGCTCTCGCTCGCTCTCCTTCTGTCTGTCCGACTGTCTCTCTCTCTCCCACACACACAGGACATAGAAGTCTTGGGCAGATGTTCAATGTGCTTTTGATATCAGCATCAGCAGCGCTAACAATCATTTCTCACACAAGGACACACACGCACCGACGCGCACACACACAAAGCCAACGCCTCCTCTCTTGTATCCCATGTCTGCGTAAATCAAATCAGAGCCCTCCACCACTATAACCAACCCCATATGAGATGGTGTCAAAATCAACTCCATCTTAGCCTGAACATGCTTCGGCCAGTGGGGTAGGCTGCTGCACAAGTGTGTGTGTGTGTGTGTTTGTGTGCACTGTACCTGTGTGCCACGTGGTAGGACTCTGGATGTATGCAGGTCTGATCCAGAGGGTTAAATGAGGTAGGTACGCTGACACCGGTCTTTCCTTTGCCCTTCTTAGCAGCTGATTTCTCTGGTGCTGCTGCTGCTGCAGGCTCAAGTGAGGACTTGACACTGTTTTGGCAAGAAAGAAATGCATTTTATATGTGCAGGGTAGTCCAAGTCTTATGTACCGCATTCAGAACTGTGCATCACAAGCGTGATTCAGTAAATTAGTGGAATCTAGCCGTGCAGACGAGCTACGTTTTATTTCCACCCTAAAACAGTGGTGTTTTATTTTTAACAAGTATTTACTGATTTTCTACTTTTAACACTTTTAACATGTGAATACATCACTAAACAACAAATCAAACACTTGCAAATTAAGACAGAAGTTGACCTGAAGTTCAAATAATTAAGCGCTTTCCCTAAAAAGAAAAAAATAACACAGAAAAAAAAAATAAATAAAAATTTAAAATGTTGAAAGAAGCAACAGTCTCTCACAACAGGAAGTTAATACTTACTTCTACATTAACGTCACACATCTAATGCTTTCTCAATGTCACCAGTCTGATAAATATCAAAAACCAGCGGCCAGGAGAGAGGCAACTAACATTCTTCCAGAGCAGACCAATCGAGCTTCTGGCTAGTAGTCGGTACAGGTCAACCATTTTTCTTTTTCTTTTTTACCAATTGTAAAGATAAATGCCAATAATGTATAGTTTAGGACTGATCGATATTGCAGAAGAGGTGATTTGAGAGAAAAATCCTACCATAGAGTGAAAAATGTGTGAACCTCATTGCATTTCCACACAGAAAGCTTTGAAAAATATTACACTTGCAGCACTGCGGTGGAATAACAGGGTTAGATTTATGCAACTTTGTGGGGGTGGTGGATGTTCTCATGCACTAATAAACACTTTATCCACATATGTGCAATATTTTAACTAATGTCCAATATTTTCATTCCTACAAGTGCAATATACAGTGTACCTGACTGTTTACACAAATGTGTCAAGCATAGCTAATTTTGGTTTTTCTACTTTAATGTTTATATTTTTACTTTAGTTACACTTACATTGCTTGTATATTTACTTATATTTTGCCTCTGTTGTACATCACACTTATTATTTATTGGGCTTTAAAAAAAAAAAACGGGACCTAAGTACTAATTTCGTACCACAAACATGTAAATGTGAGCTGGCGTGACAATAAAGTTTCTTGAATCCCAGTCGAGTATTTCTGGTTTGTGTATGAGCATAATACGGTGGAGTCTAATTAGTTTTGTTTGCACCACTCACTCCATTAAAAGCTTCTGTTTAAAATAATGCAAATCCACCATCAATATTTTTCAACACCGTCTCTGTCTTTGTGCGGATTAACGAGGTTCTGGAGAGGCTTCTTTGCTCTGACCCATCTCTGCTTTACGTGATATCACCATATGACACCACATTTAAATGTTAAAGTGTCACTTTTAATGCTTTGAACAAACTTCAATGCAAGTAAATCAAAATGACCTGAATGGACAGACACCTAAACATCAGTCAGTTGTTTTTGGAATCTGTGGCAACCCTTACATGAGAAATAGCTACAAAAGCATCTTAGAAGAGTGTCTCTGTGGGTGTGGGTGTATAAAGCGTTCATACGTACCTCTGCAGGGTTTGAGGGTTGATTCTGATGAAGCCAGCACACTGCTGGTAGCTCTTGGGCCCCATGCCTTTGACCAGTTTGAGTTGCTCCCTGTTGATGAAGGGACCTTTCTGCTCTCTCCACTCTGCAATACTCCGAGCTCTGCCTGCATTCAGTCCCGCTACATGCCTAAGAGATAAAACAACAAATAAAAAACAAAAAAATGAGAAGATGCCTCACATCATCTGTTTACTGAAACAACTCCTGGAAGTTTGTTGACGTCTTTGTTTAATTCTAAGGTCTCTGTTTGGCATTCTAATTAAATAAAATAGTACAGATAAAAATAAAAGTGTTTAGTTTAAAAATGAGATAGAATCACTAATAACGCGCAGTTCTGTGGTATTTGCTTTGCACGCTGTCAAACAAACAGAGCACATTCAGCGACCGTGACCTGGCATTTAAAACAAGCACTGGAAACACAAGAGACACACACGGGCCAATATTTAGTGAGTATATTTGTCCAGTTTAGGCCGAGCAAAGAAGAGAGGTGATTTGAAACTCAATTAGGTCGACTCTGTTAATGCCCACAGTGACTCACTCGTGCTAAAACACACTGCTATGTCAACACTCCACATAATACCTCAGTCATCAACACGTCTGTGTGTGCCTAACGTGTGCGGGTGTGTGTAGCTTAACTTCTAGCAGGAGTGGAAAAAGCTCACTTGCAGAGCAGACAGGTAAACAGATGACCTGATGCCTGCTTCACAGCTGATGCCAGCTCATTTTATACGGTTTGTGTCCACCACAAAAAAAGTATGTGAGCGTATCTATATATGTGTGTGTACAGAATGGAGTGGCAGCAAACAAATGCACGTGTGCAGCGCTTTTAACCAATGATATGACATGTATATAAATGTTTCCTTGTCTGTGTGTATGTTTCTATGTGTGTAACTGTGTCTACCATGCCTAATCCTGTCTGTTGATTCCAGTCAGCCCAGTAAGTGGGGCCAGGGTGTGAAGCATAGTCTAAACAGAAAGCTGGCATGCTGTCTGTGTGTTTGTGTGTGTGTGTGTGTGTGTGTGTGCGTCGAGCACACGCCCGTGCATGAGTGTGAATGAAGCTTTGCCATGTTGTGACGGCTGAGGGAAAGTATGTCAGGGGTCTGAGCCTCATTTCATCTCTTTCTCAGAACCTGCATGTGTGTGTGTGCAGGACAGAGCGCTCGTCTGCACTCATGCATTTGTTTGCGAGGACACAGTATAAAGGACTGTGACAAAGTTTTCAGCTCTTTAGATGTTTTATGCGTCTTGCAGTTACATCAGGGAGGCATGTGATGGATCCCAGTTTCATTCTGAGGCCAGAAATGAAGCAAGAGTCATTAAAGACCCCTCCCATAAATATCAAGCGTTTTTTATCTTGTTAACATGTTCACATATTTTAGGTTTTTTAATTATTTTTTTTAAATATATAAGCTGGAAGTCATATCATCAGCAAAATAAGCCACCAGGGGCCTGTACTATGAAGCGACATCAACATAGGGTTAGGGGTAGTCAACCCGGATCTCTAAAAAATATCCTGCTTGACTAACCCTAACAACGGCACTCAGGATAACCGGTCCTACGACGGCGGTTATCAACTCAGTAAGTCAACCCAGGTTTGTCTGATCTGAGTATGAGCGTGTGCACATAAAACGTCTGGCTGCAGAACGGCTCACTTTACCGCCGAGGAGCAGTAAGTTCAGCGTAAGTTACCATGGCGATGTAAGAAGTGAACCACCGTCATAGGACTGAAAACCCAGGATTTAACCTGAAGTTACCTCGCTAACCCAAATCCTGCTTTGTCGTACAGGCCCCAGGTGCATTTCTAGTTTAAAAATATAATCTACTGCTGATAGTCTCTTTTAGACTTTTGGAGTTTCAAACACAGCAACCGATCCTGTAAACTTGCAGCAAGGAGCCTTCTGCATCATCCCTCTTCAAAATCAGTTTCCTAATCAAACATGTAGGCCCTAATTACTCAAATTTGACAAATTGCCACTGTGTAGTGTACAGTAGCTTTACAGTGTCTGAGCAGAGTTGTAGGTAAGATCGTAGGGGTTAAATCAATGACTGTAAGAACTACATTCAGCAAACAAGACGAAGAAGGGCACCAAAGAGTCCTGTTCTGTCATCAAGTAGTCAGTCCTGGATTACATAAAGAACACAGAAGAACTGTGGCGAATTCTTTAGGATGCTCGGACCATCTTATGTGGACCCTAAACAGCTGTGTGTGAGTGTACCAAGAAGAACCTGTTCTAAGGCAGAGGGTGGTCTCACCAATTAATGACCGGTTTCTCTGTTTGCTGGACTTAATTGATAAATACATTTCAGTGCCTGAATGTTTTTTTACACAGCGCCGTGTGTGTCTGTCTGCATCGTCTACCTCATCAGCATCTCGGAGCAGATGTTGACGTCCACCCCCACGAAGCTCACACACTCCTGCACCACTCCGTCCAGCGCTGCCTTCAGAGCTCCGGTCGACACGTCATGCTGGAAAAGCACATTTCACAAACCCACACGTATTTATGGATGCACGTACCATGCGAAGACACAGAAGAAATATCAGGATGAAAACAACATTAAATCACCGCTTCAGCCTGTTGCTCAGGAAAAACATCGGCCTACATTCTAAGATACACACACATTATTGAATTTCCCTTCTGGGATAAATAAAGTATTTTTCATTTCACACATACGCAACATGAGCAAGTCTTCTCTAGGATTTGTCTATTCTGTTAGGGACAGACTGACACCTAAAAAAAAAAGTTGTAGACAATTATTTTTCATGTATCCTAAAGCTAATACGCTACATTCTGCTGCCCCAGTGCTATAATGTTTAGTCACATATTCATAAATCTTGCCTACCCAGTATATTTTATTGCAGGTTTTTTTAATGGGCTTTACATAATCATGTCCTGTTTACATAATCCCCAGGCTGCACATTTCTATTCCATTTTTTGCTATACCACTATTGAGTCTTGTGTAGCCAATTTTCCAAACGGGATTAGTCAAAATTCATTCTTTAAAGATAAATATGTTATATAACAATAAAACACTGATACACTGAGAGAAGGCGGCGCTGACTGACAGCTAATACAGCCAGTAGGACTCAGAGAAAAAAACAAAGTCAGAGAGAAAGAGCTGATTGACAGACGGAGGGAGCGCAGGAGGGAAAAGAGAGCGCAGAATGTTTAGTTTGGCTTGTCAACAATCTCTCCCGCTAATACACTGTTCTTGTTAGTGTAGCTCTCTGTCAATAAAGAGCCTCCAAATGAACCCCTCACACTTCTCAAACACCAGCCAATCAACCAGTTTTAGAACATATTTTCCAAAAGGACTGGAGTCATTTTTACTAATAAGAAGCAGTGGAGGAGAGGCAACAAGGAAAGTGGAAAGGAAAGGAAAGGAAAGGAAAGGAAAGGAAAGGAAAGGAAAGGAAAGGAAAGGACGGGACTGAAAAGAAAAGGAAAGGAAAAGAAAGGAAAGGAAAGGACGGGACTGAAAAGGAAAGGAAAGGAAAGGAAAAGAAAGGACAGGAAAGGAAAGGAAAGGAAAGGAAAGACAGCACTGAGAAGGAAAGAAAAGAAAAGAAAAGAAAAGAAAAGAAAAGAAAAGAAAAGAAAAGAAAAGAAAAAGAAAAGAAAAGAAAAGAAAAGAAAAGAAAAGGAAAGGAAAGGAAAGGAGAGGAGAGGAGAATAAAACATCTCCATTGATAAACTTGGTGAAAACAAAACACCCAAATGAGATTAACGAAATTCTATGAGGTCTAGCGGCCAAAGAGAAGCCAGAGGCTGTGGTGGGAGGACAGGGCCAAAAACCAAAGAGTTCAGCTGGAGACTGATGCCTCAGCATCTGCTGGAGGATTAGCTGACACTCTAAACTAGACTACTGTTGGGCTGTGATTGTGTGTGTGTGTCATGTGTATGAACGTGACCGAGACTAGCATGGGTCGTCCTGTAACATGATCGAGCTCTGAACAAACACTGACTTGTAAACAGATAACGACAACGCCAGCTAGCAAACACACCCTCGTCTGTCAGCAGTAACAGGACGGCAGGACAGATGAGGACAGAGAGGGAGGCTGAGGATGAGTGACGGAGAGCTTTTTTTTTTGGTTTTGGTGGGCCACTGGTTTGGACAAATTGCTCAGGACTGACTGACGATCCTTTTTTATGAAATACATGTATAATATGAACAGTTGTTATTTTCTTACTGCAATCTAAAAGACAAGGAAAAAGCACGTCATCCTTAATTTCACACAAAACGTAGAGGCCTGCTCCTTCAAGTTCTTCAACACTGTCCTACTAAATCACACCACTGCTGCCTTCATTAAGCTGATTAGTTCCCACTTCAAACATGACAAACATCTCTAACGCTTCCCAGCCCTTCCTTCAATCACACCTCACCCGATTAATTACAATAACTGCAAAAATAATTACTCCGATTATTATCACCGATATCAATTCATGAGAAAATTCTGAGAATTTGCTTCAATAAAGAGAAATTTAGATAGGAAACAAAATCCTAGAGAACTGGAAGAGCAAAGAATATATCATATAATATCTGTCAACAGCAATCAGAACGATGGGATGGCGTGGAATGAAGATATTCTATGGATTTTCCCACATTGTCACATTGCCAAGATGGGAAGCTGAG
>NW_007579940.1:0-959 GCF_000690725.1 Stegastes partitus
AATGTAATGAAAGGGATCGTAATGACTGTCTAGAGACTTGTCATTTTAAGAATTGCAACATACTTTGGTATTTTCCAGGAACAAACACATCATGATTGATTTGGGCACCGGTAACAACAATAAGATCAACTGGACGATGGAGGACAAGCAGGAGATGATAGACATTATTGAAACAGTGTACCGAGGAGCAAGAAAAGGAAGAGGTCTGGTGGTGTCTCCAAAGGATTATTCGACAAAATACAGATATTGATTTTTCTCTTTCCTCCTTTTATTTTTTTCTGAGCATTTTTTCTGACACCACACAGAGACTACAAATTACAGAAGTCAAGGAATATCTTTTTCAGCGTTTTTGTTTTGCCGGTGAAAGAGGACAATATTCATCATAATTGTGCTATTTGTGTTTTCTGTGTTTAGATTACAGTTTGATTCAGTTTCTTCAACGTCAAGTGCTTTCTTGTCTTTTTTTTAAAGTTATTTCTGCGAAACAGGTGGTGACCAGACCATTGTACAAGCCTCATATTTAAATGTTGTTGTAATAAATGTGGACTTTTGCATAGAAAACTTTACGCTGTGTTTCCCCTCAGTTGTTCTTGGATGCATAGGTGGTGCTGAGGCTTCAGGTTTGGGGACGCTATATCAGGAGAGAAGGTGCTAGTGGTGCATTTATGCATATCTGTATGTAAATTATATTCCTGACTCATCGTGTGTCGCATTGCAAGCTCATTTGTATGGGTCTCTGGACTGTCAGTGTGTAGAAACCGTCCCTCTGCCCTTCCAGTATGAGTTTGTGGGGCTATTTTCTGCAGCACCTGTGTAGCTTAGCAGGTTAGGACGTGGTTTTGGTAATATTAGGGTGACATGTACGAACGCTGCTTCTCTTACAGCCCCCCACAGTAAGATAAGAACAGCAATGTAATGTCCTGGGTGACAGCACAACTTTCACTTTGGATATGTGGGAA
>NW_007579940.1:6982-10174 GCF_000690725.1 Stegastes partitus
AAGCAGTCAAGTCCGACCTCCAAGCAGCGTAGGTCATCACAAACTTCTGATTTGCTTTGACTACTTCAGTTCATAACTTCAGTCCACATCTGAAAACGTCCCAGCTCCGCCCATCCCATTAATCCACCAGCACCAGCTCCAGCAGATAACCTGTGAAGTCTTAGTTCCAGGTTGTGTTTCATTGTTTGCAATTTTGAAAATTAAAATGTTTTAAATAAATGTCACTCAAAAGACAAAGCCAGAACAAACATGATTAATGTTCAAATGTCTGATCACCTGATCAGTCCACCTTCCCACCAGCAGAGATCCTGATTTATCCTGATGGTGCTGAAACAGCTTTTAACCCAGCAGGAAAAGATTTACAAAGTTCTGTGTGACCCAGACACAAATTTCAGGAGAGGAAGAAAAGAACCCCACCAGTTCAACTATCCAGGAAGCAGATCAGATTGATTTTTAAAAGTCTCTGGAATACTACATTTTGGAAGTTTTTGGGAGAGAGATTCATTCTCACCAAAACAGTCACTGAAGCAGTGCTGTCCTCTGTCCTGTCAAGGTTACAGGAGTTTTTCTACAATTCAACAATTTCATTTAGCTTTTATCCAAAGCGACGTAGATCTGAGAGTAGATGCAACACAAACAAGCAAGGATCTACTCAGGAGGAAACAATCATATAAGTGCCATCGAACAAGTTCAAGTGTGAGAGGACCTTGGTGCTTACAGGCAGTGGGGGAGATAATAGGAATTTATCTATTTACTTTTTCTTCAGTCTTTCAAGTGCAAAGATGTTCAGTGAAGAGCTGGGTCTTTAGTCTTAAATACTGAGAGGGAATCAGCAGATTGAACAGAGTTTGGTAACTCGCTCCACCACCAGTTTATACAGGTTGTTGTGAGAAGGGGAAGTTGAGACTTGGTTGTAGACAGTTTGCTCAAGTATTTTAAACAGGAAGGGCTGGAATGAAACTGGTCTGTCATTTTTCAACCAGGGCGGGGTTGAGTGTAGGTTTCTTAGTAGTGGAGTGACTCAAGCTTGTATAAATGCAGTGAGGACACACACCCATAGCACGTGAGGAGTTCATGATGTGTGTTATTGCAGGTTTAAGTGATGGGGAAATGGTTTGTAAGAGGTTGGATAGTATCGGGTCCAGTGGACCGGTAGTGGGACAAGAGTCCAGCAGTAGTTTGGAGACTTCCTCTTCAGTCAGAGGGGAGAACGAGGAGATTGTGGCCCTCTTAGCTGGTGGGTGACCAGTGAGTTGGTCAGACTCACAGAACTGGGTTCTGATTGCAGAGACTTTTTCCATGAAGAATGAGGCGAACATGTCTGCAATGTTTTTGTGCATCTGATTTGCCACAGATCTTGTTCTGATAGTACTTGGTCTTAGCAGTTTTTCTTTGGATTTACGCCATTTTCTTTCTCTGAGCTCCGCCCTTTACTTTCTGGTGACTTTAGTGAGCCGTAGACAAGGGGGGAGGTATGAGCAGGTTTAGATGTTAGAGGGCAGAGACTGTCCTGAGAGGAGGTTAGTGAGGAACAGGGAGTGTCTGTGGCTTCGTCAACTGGGTGTGAGGAGAATTTGTTGTGAGGCATGGAAGCCAAGACCTCATTAGAAAGCTGGGTCAGTGTGAGAGACCGAAGATTGTGGCAGAAAGAGACCGTTTACGTAAGAACTGGAGAGTCTTCCAGTATGGAGACAGAGAACTGAATAAAATAGTGGTCTGACAGATGAAGCAGAGTGACGCTCAGATTTGTTGTGGAGCAGGTTTGGCAGAAAATCAGGTCATGTTTGTTTTCTGCTTCATGTATGGGAAGGGTGGAGACCTGCTTGAGATCAAATGATGCCATAAGTTAGAGAAGGTCTGTTCCTTGGGCTTTTCAATTGGAAGCCTCTCGGGTTCACCTCCTTAGAAGTTGTGGACTCTGAGCTCATGAGTCCCAACTCTCTCTTCATAGGTTGGCAGGACATGTCCCTACCTCTGGTGGTTTATGAGGCCCTGAGATTTTGGGTTGAAGAACATGGAAACATATCCTGATACTGGCTGACCATATATAGAAATACTTCCTCAATCCAACCTCCCAGGGGTCCAGGGGCCTCATTTATCATCAGTGCATACGCGCAGATGTGTGTGTAGAGCGTGCGTACAAACATTCCTACGCAAAATATGGAATCTATCAACTTGTACTTATTCTTAGGAATGTGCGTAAATGTACGCACACCTCTGACCATGCGTATGCACATAATCTGGTGGTAGAATAGTGAAACTACAAATAGAAAGTGTTCAGGGATTTTGACCACCGGCACATTCCAGTGTGAGGCTGGAGACACATACAACAATTCCCAGCAGGACCATGCCGACAGTATTATCCAACATTGTTGCCCAGCGGCTTGGAGGAACGCACGACTCATTCATTGAGCAGAACAGTTCTGTGGGTGCGTCTCCAAGCAGGAGCTGCTGAAGACAACTTATTGGTGAGTGTCACAGAGTGTGAGATGTTTTTGCTGGACTTTGTTTGGTTATTAAAACATCTCATCTGTAGTGATCAGGGTTATCTATTGGGTGACAGTTCGGTATTAACTCATCCTCCAGTTGCAGTCATTTCTCTTTTATGGACTGTGATGCGTGTTTTGGCACTGAGCTTGACGTCAAACCACCAATTTTGCCGGCAATCTGTCCTCTGACCCAACAGAAATAACTGCAGTGGTTGTCTTGTCCCGTGCAGTATTTTTTCTTTCGCTGCTTATCCCAACATTAATGCACCAAACAATATTTTCTGTTTTGCTTCAACCTCGCTGACAAGTTCCTCTTTTTCACCCTTTTTGCCACGATGATGACGACAGGTGAGGAAAAAATAAATCTTCACTTGCTTTATAAAGAGGCGTGTTGTTGCCCTATATGGTGATTTGGAGGCGTTCCTGAAGGCAACATGCACAAGGTTAAGAAGAAGTGGGATTTATCAGCACTGATGTGTGTACGCTGTATACTGTATATAGTGGGATGTATTTGTTTTTAAAGTCACTTCGATCTTTACAATAAAACCGAAAATACTGTACTAAATGTATTACTTCATTTCTTGTTCTTGTCTCTTCAGACTGAGTGTCTGTAATCTGTCAGAGAGAAGCTGTGCAGCTCTGTCCTCAGTCCTCAGCTCCCAGTCCTCCAGTGTGACAGAGCTGGACCTGACTAACAACAACC
>NW_007579940.1:12438-14326 GCF_000690725.1 Stegastes partitus
CTCGTGCCAGTGCTCGTGAGGGGAGATGTGAGGGCGGCGTGACGGCTGGTGTGGAAGGCTCGAATGACTGGAACAGAGGAGACGCTGGAAAGCACACAGAGACACACGCAGGTTGCCAGAGAACTCAAAATTGAGCACAAGTGAGAGCTTCGTGTCAAACAACTAAGTGGCCGGATAGTACCACATATGGGTTGGCAATCGTTTGGCACTGGAGGGCAAGTGAAGAGAAGCTTTTATCCAGCGCGCTGATTGGGATGATTCGCCACAGCTGTGCCGGGGCGTACTCCTCCAAATCAGCCCCGCCCAACCCGAAACTCAGAAAGCAGCCTTCCACACAAAAGACATAATCACAAAAAACATGCACATCTACTAAAACACGTCCATTTCACGACAGTACACCCCCCCCCCCCTCAACGGACGTCTCCCGACGTCCGACCAGGCTTGTGGGGGTGCTCTCTATAAAAGTCCCGTAGCAGGTCCGGGTCCAGAATGAGCCGGCGAGATATCCATGAACGTTCCTCCGGACCGTATCCCTCCCAGTCAACCAAATACTGGAAACCACGACCCCGGGGCTTAACATCCAGGATCTTGGCAACTGTGAAGGCAGGGCGGTCATCAATGAGCGGGGGGGGGGGGAGGGCTAAGCTCGCTGGTGGCAACAGGTTTAATCAAAGAAACATGAAATGTGGGGTGAATCTTCATCGCGGCCAGGAGGACCAATCGGACGGATGAAGGATTGATGATTTTATCTATAGGAAAAGGTCCCACGTAGCGGGGAGAGAGTTTACATGACTCGGTCTGTAGGGGCAGGTCCCGGGTCGACAACCAGACCTGGTGGCCAGCCCTGTACTCCGGTGCCGGGGAGCGATGGAGGTCCGCCAACTGCTTGTTGCGCTCGGCGGAGCGAGTGAGAGCCACCTTGGCATTCCTCCAGACTCCACGGATCCGGCGTAAGTGGTCCTCCACCGGAGGTACGGCCACCTCCTCCTCCTGCTCAGGGAATAAAGGTGGCTGGAAACCATTGCAAACCATAAAGGGTGACATACCTGTGGCGGAGCTTGTGAGTGAGTTGTGCGCATATTCGACCCAAGGCAAAAATGTGCTCCAAGAAGCTGGGTGATGAGCGGCCACACAGCGCAAAGCCGCTTCCAAACTCTGGTTAGCCCGCTCTGTTTGTCCATTTGTCTGCGGATGGTAACCAGAGGAGAGACTCGCTGTTGCGCCCACCGCTTTGCAGAAAGCAGACCACACTTGTGACACAAACTGGGGGCCTCAGTCTGACACGATGTCACAGGGGATGCCATGAAACTTAATGACATGGGTAGTCAAAAGGTCAGCAGTCTCTAAGGCTGAGGGAAGCTTAGGGAGGGGCACATAGTGAACAGCCTTAGAAAAACGGTCGATAATCGTGAGGATAACAGTATTACCTCCCGAGGGAGGCAACCCGGTGACAAAATCCAGCGCGATATGAGACCAGGGGCGACTGGGGATGGGCAGAGGGCGCAGCAGGCCGGCAGGTGGTCGGTGCAGGGTTTTCCCTCGAGCACAAGTGGAGCACGCAGCCACAAAGTCCTGAGTGTCTCAAGACATGTCCGGCCACCAGAACCACTGGCGCAGGAAGAGGAGGGTCCGGTTGACCTCAGGGTGACAGGTGAGCTTGGAGGAATGTCCCCACTGCAGAACCTGGGACCGGGCAGAAGGGGGGACGAACAGCCGGTCGGGAGGACCTCCTCTGGGGTCCGGAGACTCCTTCTGCACCTCCCTGACCACAGACTCAATTTCCCAGGTGGCTGCGCCCACAAAGCGTGATTCCGGGATGATGGGGTCCACTGCCTCGGAATCCTGGGGGGGGGCATACATCCTAGAGAGGGAGTCCGGCTTCACATTC
>NW_007579940.1:15131-16434 GCF_000690725.1 Stegastes partitus
TCCTTACTAAAAACTGTAGCAAGGTCGTGATACTCGGGCGGCACGGAGATCAGATTCGGAGGGGGCGCTGAATGCGCAGCCGGACTCCTCTCCGGAGCCGCGGACTTCAGACAATGCGCGTGGCAAGAGACACTCCAGCTGGTGACGGTCGAGGTTATCCAGTTCAAGTGGGGATTGTGCCGACGTAACCAGGGGAGACCCAACACAGCGGGTAACAGTGGAGAGGTGATCACATACATCTGGATAGTTTCTCTATGATTCCCCGAGATGATCATGGACAAGGGTCGGGTGCGATCTGTGACCGTAGCGAGGAGTCTGCCGTCAAGGGCGTTGATAATTTTCGGGGTGTCAAGTAGCTCGAGAGGGGCACGAATCTGTGTGGCAAACTCCTGATCAATAAAGTTGTCGTCAGCACCCGAATCAATTAAAACCTGCACCAGGAAAACTCGTGAATCCATGTGAAGACTGGCCGGCAACGTGAGCCGAGGAGAAGAGCAGGGGAAAACAGAGGTTTGACTCACCAGAGTGCTCTTCTTCACTGGTGAGTCCGGTCTTTTAACGGCTCCTGGCAGCTGGCAGCGTAGTGTCCTGCTTGTCCACAATAAAGGCACAGTCGCTCTCGCGTTCTCCTCTCTCGCTCCGGGAGGGAGAGGCGAGCCCGGCCGAGCTGCATGGGCTCTTCCAGAGGAGCCGAGGGGGGGACCGCCTGCTCAGGGCTGCAGGAAGGAGGGGCTGGAGGCTTTGGGGAGAAAGCTGGAGAAGGCGTCAGTCTCCCTATCCTGGCTGATTTCTCCCTCCTCTGCTCTCGTATCCTATTATCAACCTTAATTGCTAAGGAAATGAGTTCCTCGAGAGAGGAGGGTGCGTCAAGAGATGCCAACTCATCTTTCAATTCTTCAGATAAATTGCGCAAAAACAATGTCATCAGAGCAGGCTCATCCCATCCACATTCTGCAGCTAAAATCCTAAATGAAATTGAATAATTTTCAGCTGACTGCGAACCCTGCTTCAAATCAAACAACCTGTTTAAGGCTTCACGTCCCTTAACGGGGTGGTCAAAAATTTTACAGAGCTCGGTGTCATGGCTTTGTCAATGCTCCTGACCCACATGCAGAAGGACACTCAGGAGAAGAGGGTTTGAAATAAAGGTTTTATTTACAGAGAACAAGGAATGTGTGATGAGGGTTAATCCGGCTGGGATGTCGACGAGGGTCTGGTGGGTGGCTGGGTGGGCAGGCCGTGCGGTGGTCGGTGCAGTGGGGGTGAATAGTTGAGGCGTACCGGTTGTGAGCAGGGTTGTCCA
>NW_007579940.1:16794-21430 GCF_000690725.1 Stegastes partitus
AACGACTGGAAAACAGCTGGAGCATTAGTTAATCCGAATGGCATCACCAGATATTCAAAATGTCCCAGGGGGGTGTTGAACGCTGTCTTCCACTCATCCCCCTCTCGTATTCTGATAAGGTGATAAGCATTACGAAGATCTAACTTTGAAAAAACTCGTGCATGGCAAAGAGGCTCGAAAGAGGGATCGATAAGAGGGAGAGGACTACAGTCTTTTACCGTGATATCATTAAGACCTCCGTAGTCGATGCAGGGGCGCAGGGAGGAGTCCTTCTTCTCGACGAAGAAAAAGCCTGCCCCCAGAGGAGACGAGGAGGGACGAATCAATCCAGCAACCAAAGACTCATTGATATACTCCTCCATGTCCTCCTTCTCTGGCCGAGAGAGCTTGTAGAGCCTGCTGGAGGGCAGCGGCACGCCGGGCAGGAGATTGTTTGCGCAATCATAGGGGCGATGAGGAGGCAGGGCGCGTGCCAGGTCCTTACTAAAAACTGTAGCAAGGTCGTGATACTCGGGCGGCACAGAAATCAGATTCGGAGGGGGCGCCGAATGCGCAGCCGGACTCCTCTCCGGAGCCGCGGACTTCAGACAATGCGCGTGCCAAGAGATGCTCCAGCTGGTGACGGTCGAGGTTATCCAGTTCAAGTGGGGATTGTGCCGACGTAACCAGGGGAGGCCCAGCACAGCGGGTGACAGCGGAGAGGTGATCACATACTTCTGGATAGTTTCTCTACGATTCCCCGAGATGATCATGGACAAGGGTCGGGTGCGATGTGTGACCGTAGCGAGGAGTCTGCCGTCAAGGGCTTTGATAATTTTCGGGGTGTCAAGTAACTCGAGAGGGGCACGAATCTGTGTGGCAAACTCCTGATCAATAAAGCTGTCGTCAGCACCTGAATCAATCAAAACCTGCACAGGGAAAACTCGTGAATCCATGTGTAGACTGGCCGGCAACGTGAGCCGTGGAGAAGAGCAGGGGAAAACAGAGGTTTGACTCACCAGAGCACTCTTCTTCACTGGTGAGTCCGGTCTTTTAACGGCTCCTGGCAGCTGGCAGCGTAGTGACCTAGTCCACAATAAAGGCACAGTCGCTCTCGCATTCTCCTCTGTTGCTCCGGGAGGGAGAGGCGAGCCTGGCCGAGCTGCATGGGCTCTTCCAGAGGAGCCGAGTGGGGGACCGCCTGCTCAGGGCTACAGGAAGGAGGGGCCGGAGACTTTGGGGAGAAAGCTGGAGAAGGCGTCAGTCTCCCTATCCTGGCTGATTTCTCCCTCCTCCGCTCTCGTATTCTGTTATCAACCTTAATTGCTAAGGAAATTAGTTCCTCGAGAGAGGAGGGTGCGTCACGAGATGCCAATTCATCTTTCAGTTCTTCAGATGAATTGCGTGAAAACAATGTCATCAGAGCAGGCTCATCCCACCCACATTCTGCAGCTAAAATCCTAAATGAAATTGAATAATTTGCAGCTGACTGCGAACCCTGCTTCAAATCAAACAACCTGTTTAAGGCTTNGTACGAGAGGGAATAATTAAAACGAGTGAGAAACAAGGCCCAACGGGCTTGGCGGGGGTTCAAGCGCCGGGCCGAGCGGAGGTAGGCAAGGTTTTTATGATCAGTCCAAATGAGAAACGGCTGGCTGGATCCCTCCAGCCAGTGTCTCCACTCTTGGAGCGCCAAAACCACCGCTAGCAGCTCGTGGTTGCCAACATCATAGTTCTTCTCCACTGGACTGAGGCAGCGGGAAAAAAACGCACAGGGGTGCAGATTCCCGCTGGGAGAGGACAGCCCCCATTCCAGTATCAGAGGCGTCGACCTCCACCACAAACTGGAGGGACGGATCCGGGTGCTTGAGAACGGGGGCGCTCGTGAACAGTGACTTGAGGGTCTCGAACGCGTTGTCGGCCTCAGAACTCCAACAGAAAGAGGTCTTTGTAGATGTGAGGCTCGTGAGAGGAACAGCTGCCTTGCTGTAATCCCGGATGAAGCGTTGGTAGAAGTTTGCGAACCCCAGGAACCGCTGTAACTCCTTGCGGTTCCCTGGAGTGGGCCAGTTCGCAACAGCTTCAATCTTTGCGGGGTCCGGTCTTAGCTGCCCCTGGGCGATGACGTAACCCTGAAAACTGACAGATGAAGCGTGGAATTCACATTTCTCCGGTTTCACATATAGCCTGTTCTCCAGGAGGCGCTGAAGAACCAGTCTCACATGTTGTCGGTGCTTGTCTGTGTTCTGGGAGAAGATCAATATATCGTCTAGATATATAAAAACAAAATGATTTATCATATCAGGAAAAATGTTATTCATTAACGACTGGAAAACAGCTGGAGCATTAGTTAATCCGAATGGCATCACCAGATATTCAAAATGTCCCAGGGGGGTGTTGAACGCTGTCTTCCACTCATCCCCCTCTCGTATTCTGATAAGGTGATAAGTATTACGAAGATCTAACTTTGAAAAAACTCGTGCATGGCAAAGAGGCTCGAAAGAGGGATCGATAAAAGGGAGAGGAGTACAGTCCTTTACCGTGATATCATTAAGACCTCCATAGTCGATGCAGGGGCACAGGGAGGAGCCCTTCTTCTCGACGAAGAAAAAACTTGCCCCCAGAGGAGATGAGGAGGGACGAATCAATCCAGCAGCCAAAGACTCGTTGATATACTCCTCCATGGCCTCTTTCTCTGGCCGAGAGAGCTTGTAGAGCCTGCTGGAGGGCATCGGCACGCCGGGCAGGAGATTGTTTGCGCAATCATGGGGCGATGAGGAGGCAGGGCGCATGCCAGGTCCTTACTAAAAACTGTAGCAAGGTCGTGATACTCGGGCGGCACAGAAATCAGATTCGGAGGGGGCGCCGAATGCGCAGCCGGACTCCTATCCGAAGCCGCGGACTTCAGACAATGCGCGTGCCAAGAGATGCTCCAGCTGGTGACGGTCGAGGTTATCCAGTTCAAGTGGGGATTGTGCCGACGTAACCAGGGGAGGCCCGGCACAGCGGGTGACAGCGGAGAGGTGATCACATACATCTAGATAGTTTCTCTATGATTCCCCGAGATGATCATGGACAAGGGTCGGGTGCGATGTGTGACCGTAGCGAGGAGTCTGCCGTCAAGGGCGTTGATCATTTTCGGGGTGTCAAGTAGCTCGAGAGGGGCACGAATCTGTGTGGCAAACTCCTGATCAATAAAGTTGTCGTCAGCACCCGAATCAATCAAAACCTGCACAGGGAAAACTCGTGAATCCATGTGTAGACTGGCCGGCAACGTGAACCGTGGAGAAGAGCAGGGTAAAACAGAGGTTTGACTCACCAGAGCGCTCTTCTTCACTGGTGAGTCCGGTCTTTTAACGGCTCCTGGCAGCTGGCAGCGTAGTGACCTGCTTGTCCACAATAAAGGCACAGTCGCTCTCGCATTCTCCTCTGTCGCTCCGGGAGGGAGAGGCGAGCCTGGCCGAGCTGCATGGGCTCTTCCAGAGGAGCCGAGGAGGGGACCGCCTGCTCAGGGCTGCAGGAAGGAGGGGCCGGAGACTTTGGGGAGAAAGCTGGAGAAGGCGTCAGTCTCCCTATCCTGGCTGATTTCTCCCTCCTCCGCTCTCGTATTCTATTATCAACCTTAATTGCTAAGGAAATTAGTTCCTCGAGAGAGGAGGGTGCGTCACGAGATGCCAATTCATCTTTCAGTTCTTCAGATGAATTGCGCGAAAACAATGTCATCAGAGCAGGCTCATCCCACCCACATTCTGCAGCTAAAATCCTAAATGAAATTGAATAATTTGCAGCTGACTGCGAACCCTGCTTCAAATCAAACAACCTGTTTAAGGCTTAACGGGGTGGTCAAAAATTTTACAGAGCTCAGCAGTGAACGTCTTATAGGAGCTCAATAAAACCGACTTGTTCTGCCAACGTGCAGTAGCCCACTGGGCCGCTTGACCTCGTAAGAGGTTGATGCAAAATGCTATCTTGGCCTTGTCGGACGGGTAACTAATGGGGTGTAAATCAAACACCAATTGACAAGTTAACAAAAAAACGGCTACAAGAACCCGGCTCCCCGGCATAAGGCTCGGGATTGGGAACCCTGGGTTCCCTGGGCGAAGGAGAAGGAGAGGAAGCAGAGTCAGAAGAAGCACCCGCAGGGGGGTCCGGTGAAGTCGTAGTACCGGCAGCCGCCAGTTGATTCAACTGCGAGGAGATTTCCTGCACACTCAGAGAGAGAGTCTGTAAAGAGTCCATAACTCCCTGCAGCAACTGATCATGCTTGCCAAGTAGGATCCCTTGAGCGTTGAGGGCCTCCTTAAACGTGCTGGGGATCGCAGGGTCCATGTTCTTGGCCAAACGATTCTGTCATGGCCCGGTGGCCGTAAAAACGGGTGTGCGGGACCCAAACGAGAGGGAGGCGACTTAAGGAGGTAAAAGGTTTATTCGGGGGACCCGGGGAGTGAGAGGGGCACCAGGAGGCAGGTGAGGGATCCAGGGGTCCACGGTGCAGCCTGAAATCCATTGGTGAGGGTGGTGTCTCGTGCCAGTTGTAAAGGCCCGGTCTGTCCTCACTCCATAGGCACCCAGCAGGGGTGAATTGATGCCTTATGATTGTCTGTGAAATAGTGTAGATGTATTTTGTCACTGGGGTCACAGGTATTGTTTATTGAGT
>NW_007579940.1:23081-24293 GCF_000690725.1 Stegastes partitus
GAGAGCATCATCAGTGGATTCAAAAAGTGCTGCATCTCAAATGCATTGGATGGGAGTGAGGATGATGTTCTGTGGGAGGAGACGGAACTGCAGGCTGAGAGTGGGAGTGACAGCGAGCACAGCGAGGCTGAGGACGTCTGTGAGTAAAAGCCTCATGCAGACTTTTGATGAGACATTACGTGAGCAAAGTTCTGATTGCATTCTAGTTGGAGTGTTGCAAGATTTCAGCTAAATGTGTCATTACAGTGTTTTTTTTCCCCAGTGTTTACGTAATTGCACAAATCGTCTTACATATAGATATTACCTTTCAATGCAGATTGCCTTAGCTTTGCATATTTTGCCAAACATTAAAGCACTCTGTGATTATTATTTCAATGAATTTCTTAGCACTTCAATATAAAATTGTTTCTTTAAACAAAGTAAATTTGGTTCATCAGTCTTTTTTTTCCCTAAAAATTGGTCCTGGAAAAACGGGGGTCGTCTTATCATCAGGGTCGTCCTATATTCGGGTCAATACGGTATTATTTTTCAATATAGTCCTCATTTACTTCATTTGCCCAGAGGGCCCACCACCTACAGGGCAGAAAATTGGGGTTGGGTGCTTTGCCCACCTGGTGGTAGGCAGGAGCGGGCATCCTGGCGTAATGCCCCCTGGTGCCATAGACTAGCTCTGAGGATGTGGAATATCCCCTCACCGGCAAGAAAGGAACCTGAGCTGGTGCGGGAGGTGAAGCGTTACCGGCGAGATATAGTCGTACTCATCTCCACGCACAGCAAGGGCTCCGGAACCAAACTCCTGGAGAGGGGTTGGACTCTCTCCTTTTCCGGAGTTGCCAACGGTGACAGGGGCTGGGCAGGTGTGGGGACACTCACAAGCTGAGTGTCGCCTTGTTGGAGTTCTCCCTGGAGAATGAGAGGGTCGCCTCTCTGCGACTGCATGTTGCAGAGGGGAAAACGCTGACTGTCCTTTGTGCTTATGCACCGAACAGCTGTTCAAAGTATCCGACCTTCTTGGAGTCTCTGGGCAGTGTTCTGGAAGGGGTGCTGCTTGAGGACTCCATAGTTCTCCCGGGGGACTTCAATGTTCACGTGGGCAATGACGGTGAAACCTGGACGGGAGTGATTGGGAGGAACAGCCTGCCCGATCCCAGCGTGAGCGGTGTTCTGTTATTGGACTTCTGTGCTAGCCACGGATTGGCCATAATGAACACC
>NW_007579940.1:24870-52879 GCF_000690725.1 Stegastes partitus
AAGGCTCTGGACATTGTCGGACTGTCTTGGCTGACACGTCTCTTCAATGTCGCGTGGGCATCAGGTACAGTGCCTGTGGAGTGGCAGACCGGGGTGGTGGTTAACATTTTTAAAAAGGGGGACCAGAGAGTGTGTGCCAATTATCGAGGTATCACACTTTTCAGCCTCCCCGGGAAAGTTTACTCTAGGGTGCTGGAAAGGAGGCTTCGGCCGATTGTCGAAGCTTGGATTCAGGAGGAGCAATGCGGATTCTGTCCTGGTCGTGGAACAGTGGACCAGCTCTTTACTCTTGCGGATCTGCTGAGGCCACCCCCGGGAGTTCGACCAGCAAGTCACATGTGTTCTGTGGATCTGGAGAAGGCCTACGACCGTGTTCCACAAGGGGCTCTGCGGGGGGTACTGAGGGAGTATGGGGTACCAGGCTCACTGCTACGAGCCATTCGGTCCCTGTACAACCAAAGTGCGAGCTGTGTCCTTATTCTCGGCAATAAGTCAGACATGTTCCCAGTGCATTACAAAGTAATGGTTTTGCGTTTTCTTATATTAATAATTAACACAGCTCTAATGGGTAAATGAATATTTAGGTGAGTTTACAAACCTTTCACTTACTTCATACATCATTTGTGACCCATCTACACAAAATCAGTGGCATTGCGCCTTGGACAATTATGCATAAACAAAAACAGCATGTTGCTACCACATGACACAAATCACGGGACAGGATTGATTGGCAATGACACATTACTCGTGCCTGCGCACAAGTGATTTCCGCAGCTTCTTAAGTGTTACCGCTCATGAATGCTGACGGTATTTGACAGCGTAGTATTACGCTCTGTGATATTATATGTTATCTCCATGTAGCAAACAGCTAAATGGAACGATCTAAGTAACAAACCCAAAATCAAAATTCTATCATGTGTTAATGTAATTCAGGCTGTATCTCAGATATAGCCCAAGGCGCAATGCGACTGACTTCGTGCAGATGGGTCACATTTCTGAGTTTGTCCCTAAATAATCTCTGTCACAACACTTTTGCCATTTTTCTCATAATTTGTTCTATCGGCCAGCAGAGGTCACCGCATTTGATCAAAATTTCCAAAACTTACGAGTCAAATAACATTCAAAAATAACAACACTAATGAAAAACTGTTTATTTCTAGTTGACTTTATTAAAAAATAACAAAATCATGACATGCAAACAGTCACACACACACAGAAAGCAGAATCCATCCATGTAAACTACATACATACACTGTTTCTGACATCATATAGATCCTGTTTACTGAGAAACTGTAAAAACAAAAACACATTCTTGGCAAGCCGACAGTTAATCTACAACAAAATCAATCGATCGCTAAGTGAAGGGTTTCATTTCAAAAGACTTTGCATCCAATTTGTTGATAATTAAAGGTAGAGGATAAAAATGACCTGACGTTCCCTGTTTGAGTTCCAAAAATATACAATATTTATATAATTACATGCAGTGAAATCTCCGGCTGGCGGCTCGTTTTGGAAGGAAACTCTTCAGCTTAGAAAATCTGACGACCAAACTACCGCAGTGCTGCTGCTGTTCACTTCTGATTTACATTCAGACCAAACAGAAAAACAAGAAATCTACAAAAATAGACCATTTTACACTTTGCATGTTGAGTCGCCTCCAAAAAAACATCACCGCTCTTCTTTAACATTATAGATCGTCTTTATTCACATATTGACAGATGAACAGGTGCTACTGTCGCTAAGCTAACAGCCGCTTTTATTTACTTAGAATGAAACCAAATCTGTCGTGGTGCTGAAGACAAGTCGCCACTTTTTATCCTCCCCTGATCAAGACCGCAGCACTTTTGCTTTTTTAGGATCAACAGAGTAATTCAGGTACTTTTATTCACTCAAATGCAGATACGAAGACACTTTTAAACACAGAGGCAAAGAAGAAAACGCTCTCGTTACCGGGGAGCATTTACAAATAATAAACCTGGAAATGACAATAAATCTAGTTTAAATCCAACCTGCAGTTTCATGTGGAAGTTTTAACCCGTTAACTACAAAATCCTGCAGGTTTAAACGGAGGCTGCACAGTTTTTTTGTGTTTGGTCGTCCACTGGTTTCCATTCATTTCTGCATTCATCTCCTACGCTTTAATGTCCTGAATGTCTTGTTGTTTGGTTTTCTGGTGCTCGAATCACTCCAAAGAAATTATAGACAACTTAATGTCCCACTGAAACCACTGTAATACCGTTTTTCACCACAAAAAGTAAACCAGCAGGTTTTTGAGACCGGCACTGATGTTCATATCTCGTTTTTCTGACAGTTTCTTGGCCGTATTTCACAATAATTCTAAGTAACATCATTAAACTGGACACTGTAGAAGAGCAGCAAACAAAGCTGTCATCATTTATATGTGATTCTACAGTCTGATGTATTTAGACATGTTTCTAAATCAGTAAAGACTTTTAATCATCTCTGAGGCCATTTTTGTGTCGAACTTTTCCAAACTCACAGGTATAAATGAACAGACTTCATGTTTTCGGGGGGTTTTCAAACAGAAATGGAAGGAAACCAGCAGCTCAGTGGTTCCCAACCTGTCTGACATCAAGGAGTTCTACCACCAGTTATACACGGGAGTGATTTAAAAAAAAAAAGTTGTTTTACTTCAATAATATTTAGAGAAATTCAATAAATCTCAAGAAAAGAAGGGGGAAAAAACTGTCAATTTTGCTGCTTTTCTTGGACTTACGCTTCTGTAAATGGAATATTTTTGGTATTTTAAAGGGTTGTTTATGACAAAATGAGACCGTGGACACCTCGTTTTATTGTCCAAATATGTACTTGAGCACTTGCCAAAAGAAAACCCTTTTTTTCTGCTCCACTATTCGGGTCTCCTGATTGAGAACCACTGATCTGAGCCAGTAGCTAACTGTGAGGTGAGTTGTGCAGCGAATGAGCAGATCTCTCACTCGTCGGTTAATTTGAAACTTCTTGTCGTTGGCGGTGTTTAAAACGCTGAGGAATGAAGTATCGAAGAAGGCGTCCCTCTAGGTGAACTCTGCGTCATGGCTTCATGACGTTTGAGCAGCTAAGACCTTTCTCCTGTTTGTACTGATGCGACATCACTTCCTGCCGCAGCTCTGCGCTCTCATTGGCTGACGATGAGCTGCCGCAAGTATGACTGCGTGAGGCCTCGCAGCTCCTCCAGCGTGTAATCCTCCGGCATCGGCAGGCGGCTGATGTGCGGCGCCAGCTGTGCCAGCGGGATGCTGAGGGAGTCGGACGCCGCGTCGCCCTGCTGCAGGCTCAGAACCACGCGAAGGATGTTCGCCACGCGCTTCGCCATTTCTGCAGGGAGGCAGGAGGGGCGGGGCTTAGTCAGGTCATAGCCACGGTTCTGTGTCGTTCTGCAGGTTGTCACCAAAGAGCAGCAGCTGATTTCACTCGTTAAACCAGAAGTAACCGAGCTTCTGACCACATACGAAGCAGCAAGAAGAAAAACGCAACAAAACAAATGTAAACCGCTACGAGGACGCATTGCAGAAAACTAGTTTTACTAAACAGCCTCTCAGCAGCCGGCAGGGAACGTTCCCACAACGTTAGATAACATTTCCTACAAGTTTCATAATTCTTTAAACAAAATGCTGCATTCAAATGCTCAAAGAATGGCTTCGAAAATAACATTTCCACTAATGTTCCTATGAAGGCAGTATGTCAACATTTCGATGATGTTCTATGACAGCGTTCTTAAATCGGCATTCAAAGAAGTTTAGTTCACTGGAGACAAAACCTGAACCTGGTCTGGATGGAGAGGATGTAATCTGACCTCACCCTGTGGCGTTCTGTCTGGACTCCCTGATCTGATCCTCCGTCTACCGTCAGCGACAGGGGTCGGGAAATGTCTGATTCTTAGATGCATCGCGATTCCGACGTGGACGAATCTGAATCGATTCACAAACGTCCAGATTTTGATTATTTAAATCTGTTAACCAAAGTGAAACAGAAGGTTTTAAATAATGCGGAACTAAGAAGCGCAGTACGCGTCATCTCCGGGACACCTCGCCGTGAGATCCAACAGCTCCGTCTAATTTTAAAAGCAGACGTGTGGAAACACTTCGGCTTCGACAACGTCAACTGGACAAGAGCCACGTTATATGTGAGCTGTGTCGCGCTAAAACAAAATACTTCTGGCAACACAACGAACATGAGAAGCCACGTAACTCGAGTCGGCAGGCTGCTGTTGCGGCTACGACTGATTACTGCACTGCACGAATTTTGTAACTTTCCAGTTTGCACACGTTTCCATGAGTTTAATAAAAATATAACTGAAATGAATTCAACTCGTTTCTTATTACAAATGCACTATTTTTAAAAAGTGCACGTGTTGGACGCTTGTATAGTGAGACAAAAGGACATGTGCGTAGTCGAACCGTGAGGTGGCCAATGATTCCCACCCGTCGGCAGCGAATCAGACGCGTCGGTGAAACCAGCTGCTGTCAGTCGGCGTGAAAGGCTGCAGACTCTGCCGTCGGCTGTCCGTGGCCGCCGTGCTCTTACCTGATTGGGCGAGTCGGTCTCTGGCGGTGCTGCAGGGCAGAAGCTCGATTCTGCTGCAGAGAGACGTCACGTCGGTGTAGAGGCGCTCCAGTTCATAGCCGGCGTTCTCCATCTGAGGGACAAGACATCAGACTCATGGGTTGGCGGTGGAAACCAAAACCACGTTCTTCCTACTCCATCACGTCGGCTATTTTTCAGACTGTGCGCTAACATCCAGTTTATAGACGTGTGGTGATATGAAGGTTATTAACACCGTAGAGTTTCAGTATCCAGGTTATAGACACTTACGGGTGATATTAAACAAGTCATTGACACTTTTATTAATATCTAAGTTACTGACACGTTTGTACGTCAACGTCCAGGATACTGATGTGTTTGTGTGTCATTGTCCACCTTAGAGACACTTTCGTGCGTTAGTATCCAGGTCATAGACATTTTATTTTGCCTAAACATTCCAGTTATTCACTCGTTCATGCAGCAATATCCAGGTTAGAGACACTTCTGTGGTTAATATCCTTATTACTGATACTGTTGGGAACGTTTTACACACGTCTGTACGTTTATATCCAAGGTCGTGACAGTTTTGTGTATCAGTGATTAGGCTACTAATACTTTTGTGTATTATCTATGCAGGTTATAGACACTTTGGGCGTTACTAACCAGGTTACAGGCAGTTTTTTTGCGTTAACAACCAGTTTCATATCCAGGTTGTCGAGGCTTTTGTGCGCTACCATCCACTGTGTGCTACGTTTGCGTATTAATATCCACGTTGTAGCCACCTTTGTGTGTTAATACCCTGGTCATAGAGTGTTTTTGGCATTAATATCCAGGTCAACAATAATCAGGTAATTTATATTTTTGTGGGTCAACATTAAGGTTACAGACGCCTTTGTGCACTAATATCTTTGCTAATGTTACATTTGTGCGTTAATATTAAGGTTACTGACAATTTCAGATTAATATGTTTCATACAAATCTTCAAACTACCTCCAACACCAAGAAGAACAAAGAGTTGTGTAACAGACGATCTGAACCCACAGAATCACGAAGCCCATTTGGACAGTTCTGAATTCATGCTTCAAGCAGCAGCTCTTAGAGGCTCGATATGTTAGACTGACTGCCTGAAGCATCTCGGTGGTTTTGCGTTTACCTGCTGGATGTCCTGCAGAGTCTTGATGACCCTGATGTAGTCCAGGTAAACCCTGCCTGCAGTGTCCCAGTCCTGGATGGTGGCGCTGTGCTCAGGGACCGCCAGACCCTCCAGGAACTCCAGAAGATAGTCGTGGTTGTCGTTGATGATGCAGTCTGCAGGAGGAACGAAACAACAGAGACGACAGCTTCAGACCTCACACCTTCCCCCTCTGGACGCTTCGCTGAAACTACACTTTGACGTTACATCTTATTTTAGGCAGAAAGTGTCGAGCAGCATGAACACAAAGGCAGTAGACGGAGGTGGAGAATGACACGTAGCTACGGAGGCGTTGTCATCACAGATCTTTACACTGAAAACTGAACCCAAACCTAAGCTTTTATCATGACGTGATTCTGTGTGTATATCTGCTCTGTAGGACCAAACTGATCATTCAGCTCATCTTCATGATACTTCTGTGTGTTGACAACCAGGTTAGTGACACTTTTGTGGAGTTACATCCAGGTTAAATCACAGTAGAAACATGACTTCACGGTTGGATCAACAGTCTGCCTTCTTCTGAGGTGCCGGTTTCTGTAAACTACATTCACATTTGTGAAAATCAAACTTCCCAGTCCCTGGGTATGAAGCAGGCTCTACCTGAGGCCAGGTGCTGGATGAGTAGCCGATGGCACTGGTTCCAGTATCCGGCCCGGTACAGGTGCAGCGCCTGCTGGTGCCGGTCGGCGTCGCGGCGGGCTCGGGTGGCCTTGGCCTCGTGGATCCAGCGCTCCGGGACCAGCAGCCTCTCGGTGAGGAAGCGCTCCCTGCGTACCGACTCGTCCGTCTCCTGCAGGGGGCAGTGGAGGGTCAGCATCTCCCTCACGGCTCGCTCCCGCTGGCTGGACACGACCAGAACAACCAGAACGTCAGACAGACATGAAGACATCTCACTGCTGCCACAAACTGTCACTGCAACACATTCTGACAGAAAATAACAGGAAAATCTTGTACTGCTTTACATGCAGCTACAAAGATCGTGCATGTGGCTGGTCTTTGGTTTATCTACACTGTAGGAATGTGTAGATAAAGTAAAAATAGAGTGCCAAAAAAAAGGTTAAAAACTGTTGAACTACTGTCATGTTCGAAAACTAAAACCGTGGAAATAACAGCAAAGTTTGGCAAAATAGTGATGTTTGTTCACTGAGTTAAATACTGAAAACTGTGCAGTAACACATCGGAAAAGATTCTTCTGTGTGGAGGTTATTTACAGACAACATTTAAATACTCGTTTTCTGTGATTCCACTGGAAATCATTTGTAACTGAACAAAAACAGGCAAAATCTGTTAAAAAAAATAAATAAAAATTGACCATTTTTCGAATCCTTAATATGCATATTTTTTTTCTTTTAAAAACAACATTATTAAAATAAAATGTTTGGCAATTAAAAAAATCATTCGTCTCACAGATGAAACTGTGAGATGCAGCGGACTGAAAAGTTCCTGTAACAGGTGAAGACAGCAGCGACAGAACAAACGGATGCAGCCTCCCTGTGGACGTACCTGTGGTCGGGGATGTGCAGCAGGATGAAGACGGCCATGTGCCAGAGGCCGGCGCTCTCCAGCTGGGCGGCGTAGCTGGCGTGGAGGAGTCCCTGCCGTGAGGAGCTCAGGTGGCTGTAGTGCAGCGCCTGCAGGACGCCCCACAGGTGCCAGCTGAGGCGGTAGTCCAGGCGCTCCCAGGTGACGGTGAGAGGATCCAACAGCTGCTGCAGGCTGTAGTGTCTGCAGGACGAAGCACGGGACGTGACTCAACATCAGCCTCTGAAAACTGAACAACCCTGAAGACGCTATCGCAGCTGAGGTTGGGCAACTACAAATCTGTTACGGTCTGAGGTTTGTGAGTGTTTATCAGGAGACACACAGGAAGTTAGACAGTCCAACTTTAATAGACTGAAATGATAATTACTGGAGTAAACGTTCCCTCTCCAGCTCCTCCAGCTTTCCACCAGAACAAATGCACATCAGGATTTTATATCCATCCATCATCTCTACACCTTAATCCTCACTAGGCTCATGGGGGGCTGGAGTCTATCCCAGCTGACTCAGGGTGAAGGCAGGTTCACCTGGACAGGTAACCAGTCTATCACAGGGCTACACTTAGAGACAGACAACCAAGCACACTCACATTCACACCTACGGACAATTTACAATCACCAATTAACCTCAGCATGTTTCTGGACTGTGGGAGGAAGCCGGAGAACCCGGAGAGAACCCACGCTGCACGGGGAGAACATGGAGACTCCATGCAGAAAGATCCCGGGTGTCCTCACCGGGACGTGAACTGGTGACCTTCTAGCTGCGTGGCAACGATGCTAACCACTGATCCACCAAATCTTTAACACTAATGCTATTCGTGTATTTCCAATACTCACATTTATCTCAATATAAAATAACAACCATGCAGTTAACACTGAACTATAGTCGACCTGCTTCATGTATTTAAGGTGTCAGTAACTGGATAGATTGTTAATAACTGTATTTAACTTAAATTTTGCACTAGAACACCTTAAACATGCTTTTTTTTTTTTTTTCTTTTACTCAGGTCTGTGATTATACATTAGTCGTTTACTGTCCTTGTTTAAATGCTCGAGTGTGTTTTAGTTTGTGTCACTACTTTAAAAACAAAGAAAGCACCGGATCCTTCTACGTGTTCACGTACTAGAGCAGTAAAACTGACTCTGATTTAAACAATAATCATCAAAATGCTTCACACTGAGCAGGATTTCAAGGATTCACACGACACAAACAAAACCTTGAATGACTGATGTTGTGGGCCTGGAAGTATTTTGGATTAATTTCAAAACTGATCAGCACTGAGGTTTATTTATTTTGTAGCGTGTGATATTTATCCTCCACAAACTGTAAAAACAGAAATAATCTTGAGAATTTCTACTTTCCGGCAGTCCTTTGACGTATCTGCTGTGATGTGCGGTTCTCTCAAAAAACTAATCTAAGCTTAGAATTGTGATATTTTATTTTTTTTAAATCCTTTTACTCTGCACGTCTTGTTTAAACATTATCCAGAGCAGAGAGGAACAAATAAAGCAACAGATTAAATGTGTACATTGGTAAATATCTACAGCATGTGAAGCCTCATTTCCCCCCAGGACTGGTCACACCTGTGGACGTGCCCATTTCAAGGTTTTTATTTTTTACGATTTCTGTCATTCAAACTGTCCCATAGAAGACATTTCTGGATAAGACGTGTGACGTGGGGATTTTAGGTTCACATTGTTTATATGACATATGATTCAATACATTTTTTCTCCTTCATGTTCTCCAGCTTTTATTTTGTGCTAAAAAATGTGACCCACGAATGCGACAGGGGCAAAAAATAAATAAACAAAATGTGCCCAGAAGCGGCTTGGGTTACAACGACAATGAAAATTCTGCCACCAGATCTTTTTGTCCTCTCTGTTCACCGATGAGCGACTTGTCTTTGCAGCAGCGGTGCGTGACGTTTAGTTTACCTGTCGCTGTAGAGCTTCAGCAGGTGGAAGCAGATGTCGTACAGCGGCCGTTTAGACTCCTCGTCCTCCTCCTCCAAATCCGGCTGATCTGCCTCCAAGTAGGGTGGCAGGGGGGCGCAGGCGTACTTCCCGCTATCGCAGGAGCCCTGCAGGGTTAAAATCCAGCATGTAAAACTAATAAAGCAGCTCAATGAAACACCTTTAAGTATTTAGGACGACAGCTCAACGCCAGCGGCTCACCTGAAAGGCGGCTTCGTATTTGACGAGTGCGTCGGCCACAGAGGCGGTCGGAGGCAACATGAACCAAAGGTGGACGGCCATGCAGCGCTTCCAGTCCAGCTCGGAGCAAACATTCACCACCGACTCAGACGACTGCCACACCTGCAGGGGCGACCGGAAAACGCACGCTGAGGTGAAACTGTGAAACTCCAGCACTGAACCCTAACTTTAAAAGTTCTAAGCGGAGAGGAGAACTGTGTCGCTTTAACCGCATTAAGGCCAATTCATGCTTTCAGCCTTCGCAATGACACTCGTGACACTGGTTCTGTCATCCACCCAAATCCATGAGGGTCCATGGACCGTCCATGTGCAGCCAAAAATGTGTGACCATGTGCCAGGAAACCCAGTTGTGATTTAAAATAAAAAATGGATACACACCTTCAAAATTGATCATTACCAGAGCTGTAATTCCAGCATTCTCTGCAGGACTTGCTTGAGCTGTGAGGAGGTGCTTTGATTAGTACAAGCTTCCCAATAAGGGAGCCAAAACACAGCGGCAAGTTTTACATTCGCCACAAGTCCTGTGCAGTGTTGCCCAAAAAAACCCACAGCCACAATCCAATTTGTAAGCAGCTGCAACATCCTGTGAACGTTACAGCAGCGGCACCAACTGTCGGCAAAACAAGCGAGACGACTGAATGTGTCGGGAAACCAAGTGGTTTCTAAAACAAATGGATTCTTCATTATGTACACCCCTCAAATTCAGCATTACCAGAGTTGTAACTGAAGCATTCCCTGTAGGAATTTGATTTGGACATGCTTTCCATCAACGGAGCCCAAACACAAAGAGAAGTTCTAAGTTCTCCAGATGTCCTGCGCTGCGTTAGCACACTGCTTTACTGTGATTCACTGACACGATGCTACAGTTCAATCTTTAACTAGCTGCTGTAGTCTGTAATCATTTTTTTTGTGTTTCATGTCAGGGGTAATGCGACCGTCTGTACAAACCAGCACGGTCCTCTTGTACTAGAACCACATCCATTCATGGGAAGGTGCACACCGATGCAGAAAGCATGAATTGGCTTTGGAGAAAAGTAACTCCAATGCGTTGTATGGAAAAAGGAAGACAGTTATGACAAATGTTTATCGTCCTTCATTCACAAACTAAATAAGTCCAGTGTGTCGTACTGGCTTGCCGGCGAGCAGCGCAAAGATGCGAAGTCGTTCTTCGGGCAGGTAGCAGTCGGTCTGCATGCGGTTCCAGTCGGCGAGCTGAAGGGCCAGAAGGTCCCGGCAGTACTGAGAGCCCATGGCCTGGGACAGCAGCAGGGACAGACGGTGGTCTCCTGGACAGACAAACAGATGCATGTTAGCAGTGCTGACATTTCATATTATTTATTTCCTGTCTGTCAATGTTCAGACCAGATAAGACGAGTCAGAGACTCTGCCGGTGTTGACAGACTCAGACTCGACACGTACGGATATATTTGAAGAGTCTAGTTTCTGCACATTTACAGGTTTGTAATGTCATCTTTAGGGTCGACTGGAATACGAGCACATGCTGTAATGTACAGATTACATCATTTGTCTCATACAGCACATTACTGCAGCACCTCTCATTTGAAACACTCTAGAAGCTACTTTTATATTTTCTATGTGCTGAACTGGTAAAAATCCAAGTTATTCAGGCTGTTGTCACATTTCTGGCAAAGCTGTTAAACCTCCAGTTTTCTCCTCACCTTCCTTCTGAGCGAGTCGACACGCCTCGCTGATGCGGTTTCCCGTCAGGTAGCTGAAGATGGCCTCCGTGTGGCGGCCCTTCCCCACCAGAGCCACCTCCTCCTCCAC
Source organism: Stegastes partitus (assembly GCF_000690725.1). NCBI lineage: Eukaryota > Metazoa > Chordata > Actinopteri > Pomacentridae > Stegastes > Stegastes partitus. The sequence continues at coordinate 36,145 of NW_007579940.1, forward strand.
CCTGCAGGTGGCGCCGCGGGACAGCCAGGCCGAGAAGGTCCGCCGCCTCTCCAGCTGCTGCTCGTACTCGCTGGGCGCCTCGATGTCCGGCTCCTGATCCGAGGGGCCCAATCGGCCCCACAGAGCCTCGCACAGGGTCCAGACCTCGGCCCAGTAACCCAGAAGGGCTGGAGGGGAAAGAGAGAGAAAGAAAATCCTACGATGACAGAACAGCAGAGTGGACTGAATTCTGTAGAACCTGAAACACAGACTGTAAAACTGGTCCCTCAGGTACGACGTCTGCTACATGCTACATACTACTCATGCTGTCCGAGTCCAAAACCAATTCCCAGAAGGAGCCAAATGAAGCACGCATTGGTCAAAAAACTACCTCTAGATTATCGTTTAAAATCAAACTTGTGTATAATATGACTTCCTCTGAATAGTAGTCTGAGTATGTTTTTGCTTCTGTCTCACGTGTCTTAAATTTCTTGTGGTTTATTTTTACAGCAACATAAAGTCCTGCATCTCTATGGAAACAGAACAACATGAAAAAGGAGCGAGAACTCAGATGTCTTCTGTGCACAATGACACAGTTGGTCAGACATTATTCCAAATGACCACTGGTGTCATGAATGCTGGAAATAAACGAACGCTCTGCATACAACAGGTGTTTTACTGCCTACATGTGTGATTAGTTTCTGCTTTTCTCCTCTGATTGTAAACACTGCCTGCAGTTCGGCCAAAATGAGCTCCGAATTTTTGTAACAAGACTGGGATGAGCTCAGAATTTTTAGTTTTTTGGAAATTCGGTTGCTTCCCCCAGCGAGGGAGTTTAAGTATCTCGGGATCTTGTTCACGAGTGATGGGAAAATGGAGCGCGAGGTGGACAGGTGGCTCGATGCAGCGTCAGCAGTAAAGCGTGCGCTGTACCGGACTGTCATGGTGAAGAGAGAGCTGAGACGCAAGGCGAAGCTCTTGATTTACTAGTCCATCTACTTCCCAACGCTCACCTATGTTCACGAGCTTTAGGTCGTGACTGAAAGAACGAGATCGCCGATACAAACGGCTGAAATGAGCTTCCCCCGCAGGTGGCTGGGCTCAGCCTTAGAGATAGGGTGAGGAGCTCAGACATCCGGAGGGAGCTCGGAGTAGAACTGCTGCTCCTGGCATCGAAAGGAGCCAGTTGAGGTGGTATGGACATCTGATTCGGATGCCTCTGGGGAGGCTTTCTCTGGAGGTCTTCCGAACACGTCCACCTGAGAGGAGACCCCGGGCCAGACCCAGAACCCGCTGCAGGGATTGTATTTCTTGGCTGGCCTGGGAACGCCTCAGGATCCCCCAGGAAGAGCTGGAAAGCATCGCCGGGGGGAGGGAAGTCTGGAATGACCTGCTCCGCCTGCTGCCCCCGCAACCCGACCCCGGATAAGCGAAAGAAAATGGATGGATGGAAACTCGGTTACACTAAACGTTTTTTTTGTGCAAATTTTTAAATGGGAGATGTAGAATAAAGCGATTTGATCAAATATCTCGACTTAAGGGTGTAACTTGGTTGTTTTACCAGGTGAAACTCAGTCACACATGTTAAGGGAACATCAGAAAATAAAAAGTCAGATGATTGTTTTATTCTTACTCTGACAATTTATGTGATTTAGGCTTTGTTAGAATTTTTTATTTTTAACATTTTTGGTGTGCAGAGGGAGGATCAGTTACTGCTTTAGCTCCATCTGTGCCTCCATCACTTACGATCTGCGTCGCCCTGCTTGTCGTTCAGCTCGCTGATCCACTCAGCGTACTCGTGCAGCGCCGCCACGCCGAGTTGCGGTCGCACCAGCGGGCAGGTGGAGGCGTCCGGGGTGCTGATGGTGCTGTGCTTCAGGCAGATCTCCAGGGGGCGCTGCAGCACCGCCTGGCTCTCTTCATTGCCCTCCTCCTCGATGGTTTTCCCTCGTGGAGGCTCCAGACCCACCAGCTGCTCCAGAACCACCTTGTAGGGGCTTTCTGTCAGTCTGTAGCGTTTGAAAAGAAACCCACCAGTTTAGTTTGGAAGATGAATTGGATAAAAGGGACTTTCTCCTTCAAATAAATGTCATCCTTCTTCTGTATAATACACCTCAGCTAAACAAGGTGTCCTAACCCACAGTGTATCTGCTCTTCTAACCCTGAGACACAAATCAACACAGTGCAAAAGTGGACACAGTGTAAATACAAAATCTAAAATGGTTCCCCATTTGAATCACTTTAAGTCAGAGGGTTTCTGCAGTTACCAGATTAAATGATTGACTTTTTTTTACAACCACATTCATAATCCGTTTTCACATTTATAATCAGCCAAAAGACAAAAAATGAGCAGAGACGATGAAGAGATTTTCACTCCATCACCCGGTGCCTGGTGGAACTACATTCAAACAAGTTCCAGCTTCTGACGCCGTCTTACATCAGGCAAGAAACAATATTCAGGATTTCATAAAAGGCACTGAAGGCTGTTCTGTGGTGAAACTAGATTCAGTTTTTCTGATCTGGCAGAAACATCAAAACGGACTTATTTTAACAGCTGCCCAAATTCCTGACTCAGTTCAACAATGGACTTTAACACAGAAGACAGCCAGCGGTGTCTAGTGGCCCCCAAAGGAGGTTCAAAGACAAAGGATGGGAAATGTTGAAGTCACAGATCCAGCGGACATGTACCGCCAGTGTGTATTATCAAGGATAATGGTATCAGATCAGCAGATTCTAAATGTGAAACGACTCGGATCGAGGACAGAACAACTTGATCGGGACTTCCCTTCTTATTTTGTGCTGTGCGGTCTAAGTGTTTGCGTCTCTTACGGTTTGCTCCTGGCAGGTTTAGGCAGGAAGCTGAAGTCGGTCTTGGTGGTCAGTTCTTGGTGTTCAAGCTGTTTGGACGTCGACGAGCTCAGCCGGCTGCCGCAGTGCGCCAGCGTCCAGCCGGGACCCCACCCGACCCGGAAGGACCGGACCGCAAACAGCCCGGTGTCCATCAGCAACGCTCCCTGCAAAACAACAACACGGGTTACTACAGCGAAGGACAAAAGCTGCTGATTCCAACCTCAGGTTACTTTTAGCACCTGAAACGTTTTCACGCGACTGAACAAACCACCCGAGTACCGACCTTCCCCTGAGTGACCGATTCCTTCATGGGGACGGGTCCGCCCAGCCGCCGGACACCGACCGTCCTGATCGAAGGCTCTGGAGTCCTAGGAGGAACCAGGAAAGAGGAGGGTCCTGGCCCCGCCCACTGCAGCAACCGAGGGGGTTCGACCACCGCCGGAGACGCCCGGGACGAAGGCAGAGGAGGGCAGGGAGAGTCCGAGAGCTGAGACAGGAGGCCGGAGGTGAAGCGAGCCTGAAGGAGACCACCGACTGCACAGAGAGAGAAGGTCTCAATTCTCCATGAAATGTTCGTCCAACCGTGAAACTAACTCACGTAAATGAAGTCAAACTGATTAGGGAGCAGATTTGTGTTTCGTACCAGAGGGTCGGCCGTGAGCTCCCGGCAGGACGAGGCGAGGAGACGAGACGTCAGCGGAGACCTTCATTGCCCCCTGATCCTGGAACATGTCGCCGTCATCCTCATCCTCGGCAAACAGGGACGCCTTCATAATCTGCCGACAGACAAACCGCTTCATTTAATCCCTCACGGAAACAGGAAGTGATTAGAATCGGATGTGAAATGAGAGTTTAGGGATGGTAATTGCTGACAACAATTTAAGTGCGTAAAAACATATCAACCGATTACGCAGAGAAGAAGGGACATGCATGCTACAAAATGTATCACAGACCAGCTGTAGTACCTGGTTGTTCCACCAGGTGGAGCCCCTCACTGTTTAGTACTGTACAGATCAGAGGCAGGTCACTCAGACTACAGCTCATGTTGACAGCAAAGAGCATTGTGGGAGTTTAGCAGCAACGGGACCAAGACAGAGACTCTGAGGAGGTTTTTGGTCAGAGGTCACATTTTCAGCTGTGAAAGTCAGGTGACGGTTAAGATGAGCTGAGTCAGCATAGGGAATATTGTTCACTGTTGCGTAACAGAGACCAGGTAGCGTCGAGCCCCTTTCAGGTTACACGTCAAGGGTTATTACCTTGACAAGCCTCAGCTATGCTTCTCCAGCATGAGAACTGACATTTCTCCATTATGTTAGTATGTAATTCATAAACGGACCTCTGTGTAGCCCACTGCAGTCAGCTAGTGGGTCAGCAAAATGTTTTATTTATTCACATTTGTGTCTGTAAATGTACTTGTGTGCTTTTCATTGTTTTGTTGACATTAGATAAATGTATGTGCCTTCAACGGTGGTTGAACTAAAAAAAAATAAGGCCTTTAATCTACTGGTCCTGTTATTAAAAATAGGTCAATAATTACCAATGTTAGCCTGAATTATATCGAGCTTAGCTTGGATGTGTCCTACACACACTTTCACTCAACAAACTGTTTGGACCAAGAGTTACAAAATGCTAATGAAGGGGTTTTAATACTTTATACGGGTCTTCATTTGCCCCAAATTGATTTATGACCTTTTATTACATTTGCAGCGACGGTGCTTTAAATCCAAACTAAAACTCTTCATCTTTTACCTTGTCAACCAGCTTCTCCTCTGAACGCTGTCACTTCCTCCAGTGTGTCGTCTTCGTCTCAACACATCTTTTACTGATTCGCCTGTCTTGTCCATGTTGTCCTGCTGATTTTTTATTATTTGTATTATTTGGTTTTTGTCCTTCAAGCACATAAACGTCCAAACTTCGCCTCTGTAATTTCACATCTTTATTTGCTTGTTTTGAAGGTCTTGTTTGGGTTGTTCTCATGAGTAGGTGAGTTGTCTTCGTACACTTTGTTTCCAGACTTGGGAGGAGGTTTTGCGTCGACACCTCAAGCTGCTCGTCAATAATTTTGTCATCCTCATTTGTCAACACTAAACTGCTTCCATGTTTTCCCCATAGAAAGATTTGTTGTCGTGCTTCTCATCTGAACTGAAGTTGTCGTGTTCCGTACAGATGGAGGTACGTAAATTAAACCTGACTCTACCTGGAGCGTGTGCGGGTTGATGCCCAGCGAGGATGCGATGTGGCCGGATGCAGAGACGCCGTCGTGCTCTACAGACGTCAAACCTCCGAGCTTCCCGGCCATCGTGTCCATTTCACCGGCCGGCAGGTCGCCGCCGTCGTCCTCTCCTCCCAGCACGCTGTCCGTCGGGAAGCTCTGGGTGATGTCGGCCATGTCGCTGTCCAGCTCCGAGACGCCGCTCGGAAGATCCACGACCACCGTGGACTGAAAGACACGAGAGTCACGACTTCTAACATCAAAAACAGACCAACAGAAACCTGGTTTGGTAGCTAAACATCAGTGACTCAGGTCCAAACATTTATGAAGACAACCCTGAGATTTCACATTAAAAGAATTAATGCAAGACTCATGCAACGTATGTTTGTATGTTTTGGTGCAGGTTTTGATCTTAAACCAGCTTAAAACTACTCAGTATCATCTTATCAAAATTAACATTTGGGGTTTGTGCTGCCTGGTGCAGGTCTGAAATCAGAGTCCTTCCTCTGTATGTGATGGTGCAGTTTACACTTAAACACCAAAAACTGTTTAATCTGTGCACAGAAAGAAACCTGAAAGTTTACGCCTATTGGTTCAGCTAATGTTGGATTATCCATCACAACATCCTGGAATCGAAGGGACGCCTTCAAATGTCTTATTTTCAAACAAAACACCTTCAAAAATTTAATTTACAGCAATTTGAGGAACAAAAAAAACAACAATTTCTTAGATTTCAGAACTTCAAATTGACAAATGTGTTGCTTTTTTTTTTTTTTTAAACATCCAGTCGGTGGAATTTTTTTCTCACTATCCGCTAATTGTTGGATAATTACAACAGTCCAAACATACAGGACAAACTAGGTCCGACTGGTGCAGCTTTAAACACTACACATCTTTACACAAACATTCCAGACCAAAGCTTAAATGTCATTGACTTTATTTAAATTTTCTTTAATAACTTCAAAGTGAAAATTAGTACAACTTGTGCCAAACATCTTAAAGCAGTCGTCTAAAATGCTTCCCAGTGAAAGGATTTTCACTTAACATTACATGAGCTGTAAGTGAGGCGACTATTAATCCAAACAGTTCAGCATAATAAGCACATTCTGTGTATGACTTTCTTGAACACACACCTTAAACACCATAAAACATCTGTTCACCGACAGAACTTCTTTAAACAGTTGAAGAGCACCTCCCAACAACTGCATAATATACGTACGGGGTGCGATCAAAAGGTTCAGAGAATATTCGTGTTGCGAGCAGGAAGTGCCACGAGTCAGCTGACTGCGTGACGTCACGCTATGAACGTCAGGACCTGTGCTACACTCACTTCTGTGACCACTGTTTAAGATTTCAAACATCAGTCAGTCGCTGGAGAATCACTGTGGTGACCAGAAGAGGGTCTGCAGCTACCATCAACAGAACCAACAGCAGCCTAACAGCAGAAGAGCCGCGATAGTCAAGACTGGAGAAGGAGCACCGGGAGCACTCACATGGTCGTGCACCGTGAATTAGTCTGTCGAATTCTCCTGCAACGTCCCGAGGGCTAATTCAAGCCACTGAACTGCGGTACGATGGCACAACGATCCTCCCTCCATCAGCCCTGCTCACCACATTTATCTCCCTCTTCCCCAAAATTGGAATTCAAGTTCAACTGTTGCTGTTTTGACACAGTTCACGTTTCCACTGACTACAGCTGCTTTACAGGGAGTGCTACAAGCATCTCTGCACAAGAAAAACACCTCAGCGACGACGGAGGCCAAGTTTAAATCAGGTGTTTTTGGTTATTGGAGGAGAGGTCTCAGAACCATTTGATCACACCTCGAAGACGCCACACGAACTCTCTGCTCGAGTTAAAGCTAAAGCAGCAGCAGACTCAGAGCTGCTGGACTGTCTAAAAATATCTTTAACTACAGATCAACGCTAAGACATTCAGAGTCTGTTAGAAAAGGTTTCCTCTGTTGATTCTCTCTCTCTCTTTTTTTTTAATGATTCTATCGTTCTAACTGTGTCATCCTGCACAGAAGACATTTCTGAGTTCTCTCTCTTTCTATTCATGGTTGTTTGTTTCCATAAAGCTGCCGGACTTTATACTGCAGAGAAAAACGAGCACAGGACTCTTAATTTTGCCTGTTAATGTTTCCCATCTGTTGCTGGCCAGCATTACACTTTATATCTTAAAAGTCTCTCTCTTAATTTCTCCATAAATAAAAATATTAAAAACACTTGCGCACAGTCTTCCTTTCATGTGAATCCATCAAATCTGGAACCGCTTCCATCTAAAAGCCTTCCGTCCACGTCACCAGTCTGAAGTCCTGCTCATCAATACATCATAAAAGGGACGGTGCTCGTCTAAAGAGCGGCTAAATGCAGATCAGAGGGCTGCGCCTCAGAGCGAGGTCAATGCTATGTTGGGCTTAAAGTTGAAGTTTTCAGTGTCACAAAGCTGGCTCTTCCTTAACCTACTAAACTACCAGAACTAACCTGCTCCACGGGAGGTTCAGTTCAGAGTTGGCATTCAAATCAGCTCCCTTCAACCAGTAAGTTTCCTGATGGTTCAGATTCTCAGCCCAGTTCATTTTACTCAGTTACATTAATCTCCGTCTCCATCTTGGGCCAGTGTCAGACCTCAATGCACTTCTTCAATATCATGTTTAAATGAATCAAGCTTGAACTTCCAGAGCGACTGCACTCAGAGCACACTTTTCCATCAGCATTTCTCTGTTTTATCATTTCAAGAAGCAGCACTTTTTACGGTGGCAAACGACCGCAACAACCTGTTCCACCCGACTGAAGCAGGCGGCAGGCGGTCGGCCCCTAATGTGCTGAAAAATAATGAAGGCAAAACAAATAACCACCGTCACGATGTTCTGCAGCTCTGGGGTTTAGATTTTGTCGGCTTACGATGTCTGGCTAAATCAAAGCTGCTCCGTCTTGCAGCCCTCTGCTTCCCTGACTGCAGCATAAAAAAAACTTCTGAGATGTACAAAACAGTTTAAAAACATTTAAAATGGATGAATGTGTTAAAATGACAAAAAAAAAAAAAAAACAACACAAAAACAAGTGTCGTGTTTTTGCAGCTGCAGGCTCAAAAACAAAAAACCAAAACAAAAAATGAATCCCTCTGCTACGACCAGACAGCTGGACACAGGTTTGAGTGGATCGCTCCTTTAATCAGCTCAGGTGTGTCAGTGAGGATGAGGAGGATGAGGAGTGTGGATGGGCGCAGGCTGCTCTACCTGAGCCTGTGGCGCCACCTGCTGCTGGGAGGGGGGAAGCTGCTGCTGCTGCTGCAGCCTGGAGGGAGGAAGAGTCATCATCGTCTTCAGCTTCTTGGGGTCGGCTTTAGGCGGCACGTCCTCGTCCTCATCGGAGTCCTGGAGGCCATACTTGGAGAAATGGGCCACCTGAGACAGAGAGGGGGAGGAGTCAGTTACACCTGAGGTCAGCAGGTCGGGGCTTTTGGTTCTTTCCCATCAATGCTTGCACTTGTTCATAGGGAACCCAAAGGCCACTTTGGATTGTTGGGTTCTCTGTTCAAAATTCATAAGGTCAGTACTTCACTAAGTTAAACGCTGTGAGATGACATACGTTTGCACTATACAAACAAAACTGAACATGAAGTGATGGGAGCTGCTGGCGTCTTTAGGTCGTCAGGTAAAACTAGCCACCTGAGGCTTCAATAGGATTTTAAAACACCAACACAGAAGCTGCATGTCAGAGTGTTACAGGAAGCATGCAACACTCTGACATTTAAACTAAAGTGATAAAGTGTGTCGCGACCGTGCTGAGGATAAACAAGTTTCAGAGGTGGCAGTGACAGATTTTTCAGACTCATAAAGTTACTGCAACAGTACTTGTGAAGGGAACGTTACTTGTTTTTAAAGGTTTAAGGCACCATCGGGCCGCGGTACCGGGCCGCACAGAATAAAAACGTTTTATTGGTAGATTTTATTTTCAGCGGAGTCCGCAGGGTGTTTTATTTTGAAAAACGACTAACTCGTCTTTCCATCACTTGACTGTCAGTTTTCATGCTGGCTGCTAAACGGAGCCGTCGGTCCATCTGCTGCCGAAATGAATAAAAAACAAACGTCTCTGGAGAGCGTCATCAAAAACAGGGAGACTCGATCCTGAGACAGAAGAAAATGTAAAAACGTGTTTAGCAATAAAAAGTAATTTTATTCGTTTATGACACTTTCAACAGAAAAAAAACGATGATTATTTGCGATGTGTGCGATGACCGGTCATGTCTTGCTTGAAACCGGTCCGTGGCGCAAAACAGGTTGGGGACGGCTGCGTTAAAGCACCAAGTTTAAAAAAAACAACTCAGTGACTGATGGATGTTAAAGGCAGACTCATATATCAGCAATTTACCAGCCAATCAGTTTTTGTTTCAACATAAATAACATCCCTGATCACAGTCCCCAAGCATTGGTGTTTTAAAAGAATTGCAACCACGATAAAGAATGACCAGTTTGTCAGCGACGTCTCAGACAACGTAAACATGAATACTTTGATTTTATTGTTGCTTGTGGTGTTTTTGATACTGATCCTAAAACTAAGATCCGGACCAATCACAGCATTTTTTTTCCACTGACGACTATCAACACAAACCAAAGCCTGATCCTTTGCTAACTTCGTGAATGTATAAATATTACGGCATTATCAATCAATAAATTATTAATCTGAGTACGCTAGATATTTGTGCCGTTTTCAGCCACAACTACAGCTAACCTGCAACACTTGTGATCTTATTATCTTGGAAAATGTTACTGGATTGGAACTCGATCAGCAGATACTAAATATTAAACGACTTGTCGGATCAGGGGCAAAAATAAACTTGATCGGGGCATCTCTTCTTATTGCCCAATACATGTCCTCACACTAGTATAGATCTACAGTAATGCTGCTTTCTTTTAGGACATGGAAAAAAAAAACCCAGAATCAATCAATAAAAGAGAGAAATTCAGAGTAATTATCTGATGTGAAAGTTCAGGCAACTGACCTCGAACACCCAGGATCCGGTCTCGGGCCGATACTCGAGGAAACGGGCTCCCTGTTTGCGCGAAGCTTTCTCCAGCCGTCCCTCGTAGTTCATGTCGGTCAGTCGCTCGGGGCTCCTGATCTGAGTGCAGGTCGTCTTGTCGTTGGGCCAGACGCCGTCCAGAGTCACCTCCGCTCGTCTGTGAACACAAACCAGTCAGTCAGTTCATATTTATCGCTTTGATGTGTCTTTGGTTTCTTATTTGAGTATGTGTGTGCAGTTTGTTATCACAGAATAAAGTCAAATCCATGATATTTTGCTCCACTTGGGCTCCCGTCGCTCACCTGTTAAGCCCCTCCCCCTCTGGCGGCTTGTTCTTGTCATCTGGGTACACGATGACCTCTTTGCGTCTGAAGTGGACAATGTCATCGAGGTTCAGTCCCGTCACGTTGACCTCGCCGGGGAAGAAGATGGAGCCGTAACCTGTGAGAGCCAATCAGAGCAGAGCGGTGAGATGACTGTCCAATCAGGGACGACTTTAGATGAGTGGAAAAATGACATATGCTAAGAATCCCTGATGTCATTTTAGTGAATGTGTGTGCCCTGGAAAGGAGAATAAGATGAGCCACCAGCTGTTACCTTTCCTGCCGATGCTGAAGTTTTCCACGATGCACTCTCCGTTTTCGTCCACCATCTCAGCGAGGTCGTCCATAGAGGGGATAGTATAATAACCCACCCGGTTCAGAACGATGCCTGAAAAACACAATAAAGTGTGTGGTGCTTTTACTCTGCAGCTACAATCAAAAGACGAACATCCATCCAGCAGATCAACTGGTTGAAGTAGGTGAATGGCTTTTTCTGACCTGCAGGATGAGGAGACTGTTGGGACTCCGGCTGCTGCTCCTCCTCCCCCTCCTGCAGAGATTCTTCCCCCAGAGACGCCGACACGTCGTCGCTGCTCAGCTGAGGGCAAATAAAAACATGAAAATCAGGGAAGCAATAACTTTGAATGTCATCCCGCCGAGCGTCGAAGCTCCCAAGCCGGATGCTTGGTGAGTCCAGATCAGCTGTGCGGTGAGGCTGCTCACCTCCAGGCCGTTCCTGGACGCTTTGTGCATGTTCAGGTCGCTGATGGTGTCCTGCAGGCTGGTCTGGGCTCGGCCCTGCGGGATCGGCTTGGCGATGGGGTTGACGTAGAAGTGGGTGACCTCTGGGTCGTCGTCCGGCCGGCTGCTGGGTCCCGGAACCTCCCTCAGCTCCTCGTCTTCCTCCACATGGCTGCAGAACAGACGGCAGTAGAGGGTGAGACAGAGGCAACGTTCATGCGTTATGTGCAGTATTCAATTTATCAGGAAACACGCGGGAGACAGTTTGGATTGAACGCAATACTGTCTCTATAAACAAAACACACACTGATGCTCCATCCATGATTACAGGTGCACCCACTGACTCAACTCACCAACAGTCTCCGACTCCGACCTGAGCGACAGTTTTGACTTTACGTGCAGTATTGATGTATTTATTGCATTTATTCATATTTTTACGAATACAGTTTGTATTTTTTTTTAACCTGTTTTGCTGTGTTTCTAATTGTGATTCAGATCCTCCTTCGCATGTTTTGGTGCACAGTTTGGCAAAACAGGAAGAATGTATCTCAACCTGGAAGTCAATCTCTCTCTTCAAAGAAAATTCTAATTACTGTTGCAAGTTACAGTCACATATTAATCATATTTTTTCATTCACTTGTTAGCGAAATAGAAGCAAACTAGTTTATTTGTTGTTTTGTACACTGATCTGTGAAAAAAAAAAAAAAAAAACGTCTGAAGGACTGATGACTAAGTTCAGGATTTCTCAGTCTTTATAGTCAGAAAAAAAAAAAAAAAAAAACGTCTGAAGGACTGATGACTAAGTTCAGGATTTCTCAGTCTTTATAGTCAGGATGACATCAGCGAGAGCTGGAGATGAAAATCTGCAATGAGCTCCACCTTCAAACTGTGTAAGAGCCGTCATCGTTTCGTATTGTTTTAAATTAGGTGAACAGCTGTCGACCTCTGAAACAGCAGCTGACCAGTGTCACCAACCATCAGAGGCTTTAAATCGTGGTGCAAATGCAGATAGAGGGCTGAGGGAAACGGATTCCTTGTTGAGTTTTATTATCTGTAACTAAAAGTTTTGGCACAAGCATAAAAAAAAAAATCTATATTCTGAGATGAACCAGCAACAGCGAGTTCCAGCTTTGAGCTCTCAGTCTTTCCTGTCTGCATCAGGGTTCAAACCTCCTTGAAATGAGAGATTTCTTCACCGGATGTGGTTTAAAGGGGCATAAACAAACCTCAGTGTTGAACAGTCATGAAACGGTATTATGTGTAAATGTGTAAACGGACCTGTGTCCGTTCTGCGGATACTCCGGTGGCGAGGCGAGGTCGTCGGTCTCTTTGTTAATCGGACTGCTGTACTGACTGCTGTTCAGGTTCTTCAGCACAAGTTTCTTGATGCTCTTCCTGCAGAGAAAGCAGTTGCATAAAAGCCAGTTCGAGCTGTGACAGCACTTAATTTGATGATAATTTCCGTTTAAGCGAGCGTTGCAGTACCTCGGTATGAAGGCTCCGTTGGTGAGCGACGGCTCGTCGTCATCCAGGCCGTCGAAGAGCTGCGACTTGGAGCCGCCTGAAGACGTCAGCGCTTTGGGTCGGACTCTGGTTGCAGGACGTGGGGTCAGCTTGTAGTGGGTGGGCGTGGTCAGAGCCTTCTGAGCCGTCGGATTGGTCGGTTTCAGACGCTGATGGAACAAAGGAGGAGGTGTGATTGGACATTTCGACCTGAGCCATCAGAGCTATTCTTTGTTTACATCTTGGAATGATTTTTTAAAGCCTCAACTTTTGTCTTCCAGAGCTTTGAGTGACAGTTTGTAAAGTGAACATACAGTTTGACAAAAAAGACAAAAAGCAGTCTGATGATGTCGTGAAGCAGGGTGGGATCGTGGGAATTGTTTTCATCACTGTTGCATTTTTACATTCATGCGACGTTCCTCGGGCAGAAATAAGATGAGATGATGTATCTAAGTTTAATCCAAGTTTTGTCGTTTAGTGTGTTTCTACAGCAGGTAAAGGTGATACGACGCCACTGACAGCCGACCAAAATGAAACTCACCAGTTAAACTGAACAGAATTAAAGACTTTTGATGTAAATGTTGGAATTACATTATCGCACAGGACAACAAAGTATGCAGCGTGTCGATTTTCAATGGAAATGTTGGATATTATATCTTTAACAGGCCTTTTTTAAAAATCTTTATGTTGTTGTTGTTAATGGTAAATAATAAACGGTCTGCACTCGAGTTATTCTCACCTCCTCCTTCTTCTTGGGGTCTGACAGCGGGTTTCTGAAGAGCGGCGAGTCTCCGTACGGCGAGTAGGCCAGAACGCTGAGCTGCTGCTGAAGCATAGCCTGCTGGGCGGCGGCAGCGTTTGGATCTGTGAGGGCTGGAAGAGAGAAAAGGCATTGGTACAAACACTGATGGCTGTAGTCAGAGCGAACAGCCGGGTGGTTTGATGGTTTTATTAACTGGACTGCACAAGGCAGCCAGTCAAAGCACCATCATATAAAAATCCAACACGAAACTGTGTTTATCATTGGGGCCTGACTGATGTAGATTTTTTGAGGTCGATGCAGATTCCAATATTTGGCAAAAAAATAAAAAATAAAAATTTGATAGCCGATTAATTTATAAACTATATAATGAATAAAATAGCTTCTTTTCGGTCCCTTAATGCTACACCAACAAAGACATGAATCACAGGCAGAACATTTGACTGTTTTACACTTTGCCCTTTAGTATTTGTTCAACTTTACAACAGAGAGAAGTTTCAAGAACAAAAACATGCAGCAGAGCATTAAACATAATATGCATCAGTAAAAAGAAAAAGTTTCCAAACAATGACGTCTGTAATGTGGGTGTTTTATCTTAAATTTGCATTGTGCATTTTTCTTCCATTGGAGCATGAATATAGCTTCCAGTTGTACTGATGAATTTACCTTTAGGTTTAGGACACAGGTGTGTGCTGTTTATAAGCAGCATAATGAGGGAATTTACTGGCAGAACATTGTTGTTACATTATTAGACAGATAGAACTTTATTGATCCCTTTGGTAGAACCTCAGGGAAATTGTTATTATTCTGATGTTCTGTACTCTCAAAGACTGTGCTGTCTTTAAAGTTGATGAGAATAAGATAATAAAAATGTAAGTTAAAAAGTTAGATAAAAAGTTTAAAAGCTGTTTTCTGTAGTTCTCTGAAAACCCGTCAGCGTGAGGCTCTATGCCTGTTTTGGTTCCAGACTTCACGGCAGAGTGACTGATCTCACCGCTGGACATTCGTGAACTTTCTTAACTTTTCGTCATCTCCATGAGCAAAGTTTGACTTGTTTACAACAAGTGGCAGCAAAACCAGAGCTTTTTGTGATGTTACACACTTTTGTCTTGGAGAATATTTGTCTTTTTACTAAATCAAATTGTACAAAATGAATGAAAGCATTTACTGCTTTATGAGAAATTAAGAATATATCGGCAATTAATCGGCAAAACTCTGGCTGATGATGAGTATTTTTAAAAGGGCTATAATCTCAAAACGAGCAGCTGCTCACCGACGGGTTGTTGTGGAGCTCCGAAGCCCAGCGTGCTCGTTCCGCTGTTGAATCCCGTCGCTCCGAACGTCCCCATCGTTCCCAGTGTGGTGCCCAGTTTGTTCTGGTTGTTCCCAAACAGAGTCTGTCCTGTGCCCACTGCTGGACGCACACAGCTTTGTGTTAATATATATGGAAGGACAGCCTGCTCTTTGGTTCAAACACTAACCAGATGATGTTCGACTGACAGGAGTCTAGTGCGCTGCAGTCAACAATATGGGCTGATTTTTAGTTAGTTAGTGCTCAAACAATTAACTGACGTAAAATTCACGGTGGACAATTCTCGTAATTCAATATTTTTTTCTCTGGTTGAAGCAAAATATGAGGATTTGCTGTTCCAGTCTAATAATAGCCAAATTAGCCCCAAAAACTGTGACAATGACACAAAAGCAACACGAACAGCCCATTGACTTCAGTGAATTTGCAACATAAACACTCTTGATTATAAAACTACAGGGTGAGGCTGAAAACACACATATACAGCCAAGGAGAATATTCTCCATAGAATTATCTACTTTTAAACTGAAAATGGTCCCAGAGGAAAGCCATGTGTTTATGCGTTACCTGTTCCAAAGCTGGTTCCCAGTCCAGTGCCCAGCCCTCCGGTGGTCGACTTAGTCCCAAAAAGACTCCCTCCAGCAGGGTTTGCCCCAAAACCTACAGTCAGCGAAAAAACACAAAGGTTTAAAAAAGCCTGACGCATGAGCTGTGCTGCTTGAGTCACCTTGAACGCTAACTTTAAAAATGTTAAACCATCCAATTAACTTAAGTTTTTCTGCCTGAACTAGCGGCATGCCAAAAAATGTGCCAGCTAGGCGTCCAGTCGCTTTCTACATTTGTGTAAATCTCTACTAAACCTCAGAATTGGTGTTTTTCTTTCTGTTTCAAACTGCACACGCTGAAGAGCAGACTTACCGAAGGTGGAGGTGTTGGTTCCGGTTCCCAGCGTGAGAGCGGGCTTGTTTCCAAAGAGCCCGGTACCGGTGCCGAAGGACGGAGCGCTGGTGGTGGTGGCGCCGAAGCCCGCCGTCTTATTGCCGAATAAACTCTGCTGCAAAAGGCAACACGCACACGTGAAGAAAATCGATTCACGGTGACTTTCAGAAAAATATTCACAACTCTGCAAAAGCGGTCTCATTTTAACAGAAACAGCTGCTTGTGAATCTACAGCTCTTACCTGCGTGCCCACGTTTCCAAATCCAGGGTTGGTTTGGCCGAACAGCCCGGTGGCCGTCCCGAACCCGGTGGCGGTGCTGGTCTGAGCCGTCCCAAACAGGCTGCCTGACTGAGACGCTGCCGTGTTCCCAAACAAACCCTGAACAAACGCCAACATATCCTCACTTTAAAAAAATGAAGCAAGTTTGACATTTCCCGGCTTTCCTCGTGTAAGTCGGCTCGACAGAAACTGAAAGTCCAGTCAGCGATAACAGTCATCAGGAATGTAGTCGTCAGCTTTCTTTGTGCACTCAGATGTGCTGCTTGTTCACATAAAGAGGAGTTTAATGCGTCATCTGACTGTTCTTCTACACGCCTGTTTAACTCCATATTGTTAACGATGATGTATTGAAGAGCATTTAGGTCTGACACTGTCCCATAAAGCAGGAAATTGCTTTAATTTTTAGCTAAATCAAAGTAAAGTTACTATTTTAGTATTCTCTGTAATAAATACTAAGAAAAACAACTATTTTCTAACCTGTGTCCTATCAGCTGCATATTTGTGTGATTTTTGCATCACCATCTAAATGCGTGTAGGTTTCCATGGCAACACGATATATTCATACAGTGTGCGATACTGTAACTGCACGGCTTCTTTCAGTGGTTTTAATAACGTACAGATCAACAGGTTTGCAGATAAAAACGGTTGCTCTCAGCTGAGAACCTGAATCAGTCATAAAAAATAATGAGGAAACGATTTTGTTTGAAGAGAGACGCTTTTGTGAGCCGATATAATTCATGAACTCTGAACAGAGCTCGATCCGGACCAGGTTAGCTCCACAGCATCAGTTACCATGGAGATCTAGCTCCACAG
>NW_007579940.1:52904-64686 GCF_000690725.1 Stegastes partitus
AGCTCCACAGTATCAGCTACCACGGAGATCCAACAGGTTAAAGGAGAGACACCTTTGTGCCACTGAAAACATGCTGCTGTGCATTCTGCCTCTGTGCTTAGTTACTGAACATTTACTGGACAGAGCCGGTGCTGAAGTTTAAGCAACTTGTGCTTGTTCATCTACATTTTCTCAATATTTCCTCATACACTAACAGAATCTTTTCCCTGCTGCAGCTACAAACGGAATATATTTGTGAAATCAGAAACTTCAAACAATCAAACGAAAATCAAAGTTGCAGAGACGCACACACTGTTATCAGGACTTCGTGCCTAAGCCCAAGTGAGCGCAGACATTCTCACCATGCTGCTGGTGTTGGCTTGTCCCATCGTGTTGGTGTTGCCGAAGGAGAAGCCGGTGCTCTGTGCGGTGGTGGTCTGACCGAAGGGCTTGAAGAGGCTGCTGGCCTGCTGTTGGGTCTGACCGCCAAACAGACCCCCTGTGGTTGCACCGAAACCGCCGGTAGCTGCTGCAAAGAGGACAAAGACGCAGCATGTGGCTTCACCGGCTCCAAGAGTGAATTTAAGAAAAAAAATTGAAGTGCACCCAGCTCGTGTCTTCATCATCACTTACCGCCTCCGAAGGTGCTCTTGTTCTGGCCGAAAGAGAAGCTGGCGTTGGGGGCCGTGGAGCCGAACAGGCCGGTTGTGGCGCTGGACGTGGCAGTGGCTGGACCGAACAGGCCGCCCGTCCCTGGAGCCATCGGGTTGGTCGGGCCCTTCCTGCCTGCCTGGTAGTCCTCCAGCCTCAACTCCTGCAGGCAGAGCGACAGAAATCAGGTCACAATGGTGCAGCACAATACATCGTTTCAGCATCAACATAGAGATCAATTAAGGCAAATTAACCCAAACACATCCTGGTCGATTTCAAAAATGATTTCTGCTTAAAGATCTCTGATCTGCCTTTGAGTTTTATAGCATAAAACATGATTACTCTTATAATATCATATCATGCTGATGTCCTCTTCATGATCTAATGCCATAATAATTGTTAACAAAATTACACAAAACTGCATGACAAGTCTCTAAACAAAGGTTTCTGTCAATAAAATGGGGTCCGAAAATGAAAAATATTCATAAGTATTGATATTTTGAGAATTATTTTCACTCCAGGACTCTGATCTACATTGATCAGGCCATCTGGAAATGTTTTAATTCATGTGGTACAACCTGTCATACCTGCTCAATCAGTTATGCAAGTTAAATGAAAACACATTTTTCTATTTTTGTGACAAAATATTTCAAATATAAAGTGTTATCTATGTTTGGTTTGTAACATTTTGACATGCAACTACATAAGGTTCAGAAATCATCATTAGTTGACTCCTGTATTATCAGTTATTTGCTCAAAGATTAAACTTCGCCCATATTTCAACTCACCCATAAAACATGGCCAGTTTGCCTGTTGCACTGAAAATGCTGGACTCAATCTCTTGTTGGTGTCGGTGCAGCTGGAGGCTAAAGGCCAGGACTCCAGACCTGTTCTGTTGTCACCTCAGACAAATCTGACTCTATAACACCCCAGTGTAACTCTTTTCAAAGCATTTTTCGGTCACACACCTGTCTGAGCACATCACAGCCACCAACAGCAGCTACCACAGCCTGCAATGTGGGGCGTTTAGGGACCAGTGTTTATCGATAAACAGATGTTCAACAAGTGATGTGTTTCGCCTGCGACAAGGTGGGAGGTGCGACTAAATAAGAGGGTTTGTCGCACCAGTGCCACCAGTGAAGAAGTTAGTCTGGAGCCCTGGCTAAGACTATCACGAGGGGTTTTGCTGTGCCTCTTAGCCTGCTGCTAGCGCTATCTGGAGTACTGTAGCTTCTTCCTAAAGTCAAATCATCTTTATCCATCTGTTCTAATTGCAATAAATGCCTCTCTAGCAGAGAAAAAAACCTCCAGAAACTGAACAAGAAGTACAGAAATCACCACAAATCAGGACACCAGCTGCTTTCACAGCAGCTAAGGCAATGCTAACAGTGAACAGAGGAGAGCACCCCATCGTCTGACACCATCACTTCTATTACTGCTGTACTTACTCAGTTACAGTAATCCTCACCAATGAAGTGACCTTGTCATCAATGGCAGGTCCTCTGCTGTCACATGCTGGTCATGTATAACTTTCAACATATATATCAGTATACGTAATAATCGCTACTGGCCCTGAAAACACCACATCAGCTGAGAACTCACCTCCAGGGATTTGTTCTCGTACTCCTTCATGGCGGTGATGCACTGATGCTTCGTGTTGATGCTCGTGGTCACGCCTGCTTTCACCATCGTGTCACTTCCGGTTGGGGGCTGAAAGATTGGGGGAAAAAAATAAAAAGAATAATGTTGAAAACGTATGAACAAGCTTGACTGCTTTAGTCTGCAAGAAAACTGTTCCAAGTTGCATTTCAATCGCCAACAACTCTGCGTTTCCACGACAACTGTACAGCTAGGCTAACAAGAGCCTCCTGCCAGGACAAAACAATCCATCTTTCATTCCAAAAATAACATTAAAAATCCATTCATTTGGACATTCAGTGCTTCCCCAATATAAGGACAGCTGCTGATTATTTTTTATTTGTTTGTTTGTTTTGCCAAGCGACTGCCCCGCCTTAATAAACTAATACTTTGCCGTTCATATCCAGGGCAGGTCACACTCTTGTGAATAAAGCAATAAAACCTGAGAAACCTTCCCTGATAATCCGACACACTTATTCACTAAAAACGATAACAGTCGTGCAACTTCAGCGTCGCACAGTATTCTAGCATTGCAACAAATCAGAGATGCAAATTTTACAATTTTCTCATCTGGTCAGGTCGTCAATCAAATAGTCATTAAAGCAAATGAAGCAGTGGCTGTTTTTGAAGACATTTTTAACAGCAGATAATTGATGTTTGGCACAAAACAATCAGCTCGTCCTCATTAGCCACACATGCCGGAAGCCATGAACCGCCACAGACGCCTTTGTCATGGTGATGTGTTGCTAGCTAAATCCCCACAATGCTCTCGGGCACACCAGTTCTGAACAATACCCCACAAATCTACACACTGCTAGTCAGACGTTAGGTGTTACACGCTGACATAGATAATTAACGGAAGAAAAGCCTGGACTTTAAACATGGAGTCTCAGGCAGGTAAAGAGCAGAGAGGAACTCCTTTTGTCGTGGGCTTTGTAAATGTGCAGACCTTTGCATCTGAGGACACGCTGAAGAAAAGGAGGAACTAAAAAGAAATCGTGAAATGCTTTCTTCTGAGAAAGGAGAGAAACACTGACACTTGTCCTGTTGGGAAACCTTTCCTGAGATCACGTTCATCGTTGTTATACAAGACTTTCTTCCCTCAAAGAGGTGAAGCATCTTATCTGTCGGCCGCAGACTCTCACACTCACCCGTCTGCCTCTCGAGCTGATAAACTCCTTTTATCATTTTCCCTGCTGTCAGTAAAGACGTCGGAGTCTTCCTGAACTTGTTTTCGCTCGCTGGAGAAGTCTTTAAAAACACTTTACTGAAAGATTCACTATGACCTGATTGGAAACACCACAAGCAACTGATCATTTCTTGTTTTCTGTAGAAGGAAATGCTTTTTGTCACTGATCTGACAACATGCAGTGCAGGACATTTTAAAAAATATTTGGGGGCAACTTTTTCCCACAAAGCTGTAAAATTTATAAAAATTTCCAGGAGCTAAATGCACCCAGATTAAAACATACACAGTAAATCAGCAACATGTGCCGGGATGAGCAAACAGAAAGCTCAGCAGAAGGCCTCTCTCAGCCTAAGACTCAGCCAGTTACCCGGAACCAGGACTCTGATCAGGAACTCGTCAGAACGCAAAATTTGGAGCAGTAAAGTTTGGGTTTTTGGGAATAATGTCAGATCTCCTGATTTCATAATTGTGATCTGATGCATGTTGTTGTTTGACAGAATTACACACAAGTAGGCTTATAGATCTTTTGATTTCTGCGCCTCTGTCACTGTTTTGGAGGCATTCTGAGATTTCTCTGAGCATTTTTGCCATCGCTAATTTCTGAGTCTATCAATGTGTAACTGTCCCCTTCCTCCTCCTCCTCAGATGTTCTCAAACCTAATTTTAAGAAAATAATATTTCTTTATATCTGAGTCAATATGGGGCCTAAATGTTTCACACAAACAAGAAATGATCTGGTGTCAGCAGACGTTAAGCTGCAACTTCAGCTTCCGACTACTAACTAAACTTCAGAAGAAAACGTGTGTTAATGATAAATTTATACAGCGTGAAACCTGAACACACTCTGAGCATGTTTAGGGTCATTATGTAGGGCTAAGGGGAGGTGATGCAGCTGCAGCAGAATAACTCACATTGAATTTCACGGTGGTTCCTGGCTGCTGCGCAGCGGAAAACCCGGAGCCTCCGAACAGTGAGTTCGTCCCACCGAAGGGGTTGGAGGTGGTGTTGGTCGACCCAAACAGCCCGCCGCTGCTGGTGCTCGTCCCAAAGCCTGGAGGACACGAAGATAGGGAGGTTTCTTCAGAGTGAAAACAAAACGAAATGACAAATGGGCATGAGGAGTTTGGAAATGGAACAGGAGACATCTTATTTTTTTACGGTTATCTTGTTCATAAACATGGAGCTCAGAAGTAAAACCTAATGACAGGTCTTGTAAGTTCAATAACAGACAAATAACAGAACAAAGTGTGGAGGGTTCTCACTTCCAAAAGAGGTGGGCTTGTTGGCACCGAAGGCATTGTTCTGCTGGGAGAAAAGTCCGCCGCTGGTGCCCGTTCCAGTGTTGCCAAAGAGGCTGGTGGAGGTGCCGCTCGCTGCACCGAAACCGAAGCCGGTGCTGGTGGAGGAAGTCGCCGGCTGGCTGAACGTACTGGAGCCAAAAAGACCACCTGGAGGAAGCAACAGGGACAGAGTTTATTAATTCAGCTTTTAAACAACACCTCACCTCCTTTCATCAACACCATTCGTGCACTGACGTGTCTTGTACAGGCTAAAGTAAATGTGTTTGTCCAACACTGTTCCAAGTGTCCACAGGTGCTTCTAATCCTGGACAAGAAGGGAGGCTCCACATACTACAGATATTTAACTGTTTACAAACTCTGCACATCATCTGTAGAAAGATGTTCCACCATCAGCTGAATGTATCTCCAACAGCTGGCTCCTCTGTTCTCTGGTTCTGAGCCATGCTGCGTTCATTTACTGATCCAGTAGAGTGGATTTTCCTCTCAGTCTCTCTGAGGAAACACTGCCTGCAGTTCAACCTGTAAACTCTCACAATGTTCCCCTGTTGGTCACAACTCAGTCCGTCATGGAGACTTAGTTCTCTCTCTCTCTCTTTTTTTGTGTACTGGACCTGGTGTAAATTGTCTAGTTTTTGCACATTTTTTAAGGAGCCATATAGATTAAAGTGAATTCTGTAAAATAGCACGATGTTAAGCAAAGAATTTTTTCCCCTGAAAAAAAAAAACTAACAAAAAAAAAAAAACATCATATATGATGCATGCTGAAATTTTGGCGATCGATTAAAAAAAAAAATATATATATATAGAATAGAATAGAATAGAATGCCTTAGAATAGAATAGAATATATATATACTATGGGTGGCCCGGTAGCTCAACCGGATAAGACGGCGACCCATAAACAGCTTCTCTGGGTTTAGTTTGGACTTTGGGGACAAAAAGCAGCCCTGGTCCAGACCACCTGAGAGGGTCCATTAACACCATAAATCTAAAGTGGCCTTAACACTCAGAGCCAAAGTGCTGAGCAGAACCACTGATGTGCAGGATGGTGTTGTCTCAGCAGGCAAAACCTTATTTCTGCAGTACTCAGACCCTAAAGAGCCAAACAACATAAACACTTGCCTGCTTTTTGAATCTAATAACAGCCAATGAAACAAACCTGGTTTATTCTGTGTAGAACCAAACAGTCCTCCGGTGTTAGTGGTCGTCCCGAATGCAGATGTCCCGAAACCTCCCGTCGTCCCAAAACCTGTGTCTGCAGAAACACAGTTCACATGAGGACACGTTGATGTGACAGCGACTTGTGATTAAAATCACCTCAAAGCGCACACACAAGCCAACTTACTTTGCTGACCAAATGTCGATGAGGTTCCAAACCCTCCCGTCCCTCCACCGAAGGGAGTTCCAAATGACTTGTTGAACATCTTGCCCTGCTAGAAGGACCGCATAAGTCTTCTGTACAGAGACAAACAAGATAAATCAGGTCAAACTGACATCTGTGTTCATATACAGCAGCAAAGTTTTAAAACATTTATAACAATATCTCAGCTGGAAATATGTTGGTTAACATTTAGCGGTTTTCTTATCGACATATAATGGGAGACAGAATCCAAACTAGAACCAAACTAATCTACCTGACCACTGATAGTTTAGGCCTGTTGTAGATGCATTAGTACCGGCACACAGGTCGTCTCGATGTAAAAGCTTATTTCTAAGTAACATAAAGCAGAAAACAGGCTGGGAATAAGTAAAAAAGCGGTGATACTACATAGTTAGTCCAGACACGCAGAAATGCTCCTTTGAACGTTTACAATAAAGACGCTAATCCTACCTTCATGTAGAAGTAGCGACCACCGAGCTACTGTTTGCAACCATTAACAGTGACATTACGAAAAGTAAGATGAATTTTTTGGATTTAAAGCCACTAAAATAACGATTCGGAAAAACGCAGCACATGAACGTCACAGCTAGCTTGAATAGAGTAAAGACTTTATGATTGATGTAAAACTTCCCCTACATTATATTTGATACACCTAAATATCAAGATTAATCCATTCAAACCAGTTTGATATAACAGATATTCCTGTTATGTCTCACACTTAATATTTAATAAGTTATTGAACTTTGTATGCACACATATATATATATATATATATGAAAAGTCTCACAAATCCAGTATTGGTTAGGCTCTAGTCATAAACCTGCTTCTCCTTTTTAACCTTAAACTGAAAACGAAACCGGTTCCTTGATACAAAATAATAATCTGATTACAGTTACTGCAGGCAGGCAATAAATGGTGATTACAGTTACACAAGAACTTGTCTGGCATGTTAAAATACTCCAGATCTAGGTGTCACTGGATTTTTTTATTTTAAACCTGACGCTATGTTTGTTTGACAAATTCCTCAAATTTGTAATAATATCAATGTTCTCTTTGTTCCAGCAGCGTTTCCTGATTAGTCCCTTGTGAACACAGATGATTAATAAAATACTAGTTGACGACCAACCGAAGAATCACTGCACTTCTATCTGAGAAACGTCACAATTTTTAGAACAGTGTTTTTATCATTTCGACCCCAACCCCAAAAAGAATGGAGGTTCACAACAAACTGAATTTGGAGTCCTCCTGATCGAGATCAGAGGAAACGGTGGGACGACGGCTGGTGTTTGGAGACACAATGAAGCCGACATGTGCGGGTTAGGGTTCGGGTCGGTGGGAGTCCGAGTGTCGTCACTGAATCAGTTGGATGTCTGGAAGATGAAGCTGCAGAACAGCTTTCAACAGAGAGCAGCTGCGTTTCTCTGAATCCCGGAGGCACACAACCAGACATTACAACTGAGACGAAGCCCGGTTAGCCCTCGCTACCTCACCTGACCCCCACGTGCAGCTAACCGGGCTGCACCGATAGTCAGCGCCGTTAATCCAAAACACAACATTAACGTCACGTGTGTGTGAACGCTGGGTGAGTTTAAACTAGTTGGGAACCAAACCAGGGCGAGTCCGAACCAGACGAGGCCAGTTAGAAACCGCACCTGAACTCGGGCAGCTAACGCTGGTAGCGTAATATCGGTTCCAGCTAACAACAAGTTCGCTGAGTGGATTCACCGCACGAACCGAACTGCCAGACAACCAGCTACTAATGTTACCGGGCAGCGAGCACATCAATATCAACCACTGTCGGATATTTACCGTCTTATTGACAGTTACAAGTTACCTGCGTCAAGCTAACGTTAGCCTGTTAACTAGCTAGCTAGCTAGCGCAGCCGCTAACTTTGGAAAACAAACGAAGGCAGAAAAGGAACAGCCGCGACTTTCACCAACATTTACCGTGAACAGCGCCGATACCGGTGTTCGGTCTCTCTGTCCGCCGTCCTCCTGCGGTGGTGAAGCCAAGGAGTCCACAAAGGTTCAGCAAAGGAAGTGTGTTTAGCTGAACATCAGCTTAGCTTCGTCCGCGAGGAGGGAAAACTGTCCACCAGCAACCGTCAGCACGCACTTTCATACGTCCTACGTCACGACGCCGATGACGCAAGTACCGCACCGAATACAACAACAGACGCTGTTTATTATTTAAATTGTATATATTTAAACAATAAATAAAAATGATTTGGATGTCATTTATACATATAAGTATATTAATAAATGTTGCGTTTTATATTTTTAAATTGTATGTATTTTTCAAAAACGATGGAATTAAAAAAAAAAATGTAATTATTAAACATTTGAAAACAAATACTATCTAAATAATGAAATACATAATTGAATACCGCATTAATTTATTAAATTGTATGTATGTATGTATGTATTTAAAACAGATTATTATCATTATTATTATTATTATTATTTATACCCAATATGCTACATACATTTACAAATCCTAAATAATATTCGTTGTGTGTTTATTTTATATTTTGAATGTAAAAAATATTTTTTGTAAATGTAATGAGTACAATGGGATTTAATTCAGAAATGTTATTTTTCTAAAAGCATATTTACAGTTAATAATTCTACTTATTTTATAAGCTCTCTGGAATCTCCTCAAAATAAAAAGAGCACACACATAAATAATTATTGTACATTTTAGAAATACTTGGAACCAAATTTGCCTTCATTTATTTTATTGTTGAAAGTAAATAAACAAATTGAGATAAATAAATAAAAAAATAGACACAGAGTAAAAAAAAAGAAAAGTCATAATTATTTATGCAGATTCTTCAGATTCTTGTTTTGATGACATTTCAGAGGGCTTGTAACGTCTGAAACATTTTATATGAAAATAAGGTTTTAGAGGAACAACATTCGTGAATTACAACAAAATCCAACTACATTCATCACATTTACAATCCAATCAGCGCTCACATTTAAAGAACGATGCACTGCTTTCACTCTTTTTCTGAAATACTCAGGAAACTATCGGCTTCCTTCTCCTCCCCACATTCTGCTGCTCTGCTCCTGCAGTAATTTTACTGACTGTGCCTTTATTTCTGTAGAGTTCAAACTGCACTGTTTTATTTAAACAGGCTGCATGTAAATAGAAATGCATAAAACTGTAACGCAGTTTAATCAGACTTTTGTTTCTGTGAGATCAGCTGAGTAAACAGTATAATGCTTTCTCCAAGGTTGCTGAACAGTTAAGTAAAAGGCAACAAGTCGAACTGACTGCTTATATTGGAGTTTGTGCAACTCCAGCATAAATGGGAAAAAGAAGTGCCGCACATGAGGGCCATACAAATCGTGAAATGTGACATTGTCTTGTTTCTTTAACTTTAAACAATAATGTGCGTTTGACCAACCGTGGAGATGAAAGAAGTGAGGAATGTGCGGGAGAATATTAGACGTGAGGATCTGCGACTACACCACACATCTCTGGATCCAGTGAAACAAAAGCAACTTGAACGAACCCTTTTCACATCACTGAGGCCTGCAGCGACTCTCTGAATGACAATAAGGACAAGAAATACTGACGAAGCTACAGCTGCACTCGAAAGGGAAAAAAACACAACAGGAAAATGAGTTTGATTCCTTTTTTTTCTTCTAAATGCCGACTTCTAAAGTCATTCAAATGACAATCTGGATTCGGTCTCTTCATGTGTCGTCGGCGGAAACCTCGGCCTTTGCTGTGATGACTGACAGTTTTCACAAGGATGGGTCTGACGCTCTGGTCTCTGAGTCCATAGACGAGGGCACTCAGACACCTGGGGAGAAGGAAAGTAAACATTGTGACGGCCCCACCTTGTCTGTTGGTTGGGCACATTGGCTGTCTGTGTTTGGGTGTTTGGCTGTTTCCTCAGGTCCCTAGACTGCTGGAGACTGAGTGGGCGGTCCTACCTGCTTGGCACGCTCGGGCCCAGGCTATAAAAGGGCCAACCCCTCAGCTCCTGCACTCTCTCTCTTCCAGGCTCGTGATTTGGTTTGGTGTCATTTTGGTTTGGTTTCACATCCCAGCACCCAGATATCCGCACCCACACTACTGACATCACTGACATACACACCTCACTTTGACAGCATTGTTTTAACTAATATGAATAAAAACTTATGTTAAATCTGGCAATACTTGTGTCGTCTCCCCTCTTTTGCCACTACCTATTTGCTGGGTTGTGGCAACATGTACAAAACAGTCTGGACTCCCACCAGCACGATCCTGGTCACGGTTCTGGACAGAGCGATGAGCAGCGGGTTGTAGATGGTGGAGGACAGGCTGAGGCCCAGCTGCACCAGATGCAGCAGCAGCGTGTTTCGAGCTTTCCGGGCCGAAGTCTTGTCTGCGGAGGCCGACCTGGCTGCTGCTGCAACACCGATATAGGAGGAGGTGATGGCCACGCCGGCCGACACAAACACAACACAGGTGAAGGCTTCGTCATATTCACGAGACACGGATCCAAGCATCACGGCTATGTTAGAACAAAGATCTTTCACCTGCAGAATCCTCAATTTCTGAAATGGAAAAGACAGAAGGAGTCAAGTGAGGTCATTCAGCGAACTGACGGCCCACACTGCTGTGATGGCCACCGCTGTGTCAGCAGGCCTTCAAAACTAAACTGTACAAGCAGAAGAACTCAAATGAGAACGTTTCGAGAACAGAAGGCCCAAATCAAAACGATGGCCACCGCTGTGTTTCTGACAGTGATGATGGAAGCGTATCTCAGTGGGTAACACACAGCCGTGAATCTCTCCACGGACATCACCAGCAGAGTGAGAAATCCCACCTATGAGAATGGTGAGCACGGTGAGAAAGCCACATACGGGACACAGCATTGTTACTTTACAAACAGAGAGCTGGTACGATACCTGACTCACTGCCATATACAGAATGTCCACAATGAGAAGGTTACACAGAAGGATGTAACGGCAGGTGTCACGACTAGAGGACAGGCGGATGGAGGTCCGGTCCGGTTCAGTCAGAGATAGGAAGCAGCAAGCTAGCAGGCTAGTGACTAGCTGACTTTGGAGGTGGTAGGAAGTTAGCAGGCTAGTATCTAGTTGACTCAAGAACTGGCAGGAAGTTACCAGGCTAGTGACTAACTGACTCAAAACCTGGCAGGATGTTAGCAGGCTAGTGACTAGCTTAATAAGGAACTAGCAGGACCAAGCTTGTAGGCTAGTGGCTAGCTGACTCAAGAACTGGCAGGAAGTTAGCAGGCTAGTGACTAGCTGATTCAGGAACTAGCAGGACCAAGCTTGTAGGCTAGTGGCTAGCTGACTCAAGAACTGGCAGGAAGTTAGCAGGCTAGTGACTAGCTGACTCTGGAGGTGGCAGGAAGTAAGCAGGCTAGTAGCTAGCTGACTCAGGAACTGGCAGAAAGTTAGCAGGTTGGTGGCTAACTGACTTAGGAACTGGCAGGACGTTAGCAGGCTAGCTGACTCAGGGATTGGCAGGAAGTTAGCAGGCTAGTGTCTAGCTGATTGAATTTCCCTTCTGGGATAAATAAAGTATTTTTCATTTCATTCATTTCATTCAGGAACTAGCAAGACCAAGCTAGCAGGCTAGTGGCTAGCTGACTCAAGAACTGGCAAGAAGTTAGCAG
>NW_007579940.1:65394-79651 GCF_000690725.1 Stegastes partitus
AGGAACCAGAGCAGACAGGAGACCAGTAACTGGAACCGCTCAGTAACTGGAGCAGACTGGTGTGGAGGTTGTCCTGCTTGTGGGCTGGACGCTAACTAGAAGGTGCTGCCTGGAGGGTTTCTGTCTCCATGACTGGTCCAGGAAGAAGGCAAACCAACACAGGAGCAGGAACTGGCAGGAGGCTGGTGAGGAACAGGTCTGGCAGACTTGGTAGAAAACTGATTACTGACTGACTTGGAGGCTAATTGATGACCAGAGGCTTCAAGAAGTTTATTAATCAGGTAAAGAGTCATTTAACCAAGTGCGAGTCACCACATATGTCAATGGTTCACCTGGAAGCAGTGAGGGGGCGGAGCTATGCAGAGTCTGAGCTGGACGACTACTGGTTTGTGGTGGTACGTAGCAGTCGGGTTGAATTCTTACTGGTTTATAAAGCTGGAAGCCTATCTAGTTGTAGGAGGATTGACAAATGGCAGCAGTGGGAATCTTCATATTTTCACAGCTTTTATTTTACACATCAGAGTTCACACAAAACATAAAAAAACTGATTTTCACCATATGGGTCCTTTAAGTCACGAGACAAGTTCAGTCGCCCTCTCAACGGCATTTTACTACTAAATGTATGTCATTTGAAGTATTTTGAGATTTCCTAAACATTTTCATTTACTTGTACATCAAATCTAAATTAAACACAATTTAAAACCTCTGGGTACAATTTCATAATGCTTGCTATGTATTTTTCCCTATCAGCATATTCCAAAAGCAGCGATACAAGAGACTAATAAAAATACGTTAGGACACCATGTGGGGAGGTCGGGACATTAGAGCTGTGCTGATTGATTAGTTGTCAACTAATAAATTCACTATTTTGACAACTGATCAATCAGTTTGAGTATTATTTTAAGAAGAAAAAAAGTAGCTTCTCTGATTTCAGTGTCAATATTTTATATATATTGTACCCAGTAAACTAAGTGTCTTTGGGCTGTGGTCAAAAAAGATGTGTTGTCTTGGACTTTGGGAAGCACTGAAAGATGTTTTTCACCCTTTTATGATATTTGACATCAACAACAACTGATTGATTGATTGATTGATTGATTGATTGATTGATTGATTGATTGATTGATTGATTGATTGATTGAGGAAATACTGGACAAATGAAATAACTGTTAGATGCAATGTGACAGGACATCAGATGGAGGCTGGTTATAGGTGTGAATGGTTTAAAACACTGGAGCAAATGAGCAATGATCTGTTTTATCAACACATTACACTGATGAATCGTATCATTTTTACTAATCGATCAAACAAGCTGTGGATATTATATACACTCAAGATGATTTAAAAGCACTGGTGCCTGATCAGGGGCTTGTGTGTTTTAACCTTCTGAACCCCAAAACCTGCCAGTAGATTTAAAAGACATGTTGTAGTCTTTAAAAAAAAAAAGACCAAAATAACAGCACTTATCATGTAGAAACAGAAAAACCGGAAAGAATCATCAGGCTTTCAACCTTCAGAAGGTCTCTGAATGTATTATGTGCAACTTTTCATTTCTTTTACAAAACAAGTTGTCAAAAACATTTTTTTTGTGATTACGCACAACAAAGAGAGGACAAGCATGAAAACAAATCGAAAATGTGAGCAGTGAAATATCACAGTACGCTGAGTCACCATTTATCTAGTCTTGCTTGTGAGCACTTGAAAAAACATTGCTCACAACACGTTGTTCTGATTAACAAATAACAGCATTCTAAGTGTGTCATACCGCAGAAAAGACATTTCTGAGCTCTCTCTCCTTCTTCAAGGCTGTTCTGTTTCCAGGGAAGAGCAGGATTTTATATTGCAGTAAATAAAGAGGCCACGGTGAGTAAAAATAAAGCAGGAGCAGAAAACCCCCAGAGACTGCTGGAGTTCAGTGTGAACGGGATTCTCAGTGAATTTCAACCAATACTGACATTAGTTGCTTTAACAAATGAACACTTTTCATATCAAACTGTCTCAGTGCTTTTTTCTGGCACACACACTGACTTACGAAGGCCTCTGGCTGCTGCCTTTTACTAGTCTCAGTCGGCAGCAGAGATGGTAGATGAGGACGGGCCTGATCCTCTGATCTCTGAGTCCGTAGATGAGCGAACTCAGACATCTGGGTAAAATGACAAAACACACGTAAAAAACATTCTGGATTCGCACAATCACGATCCTGGTCACGGTTCTGGACAGAGCGATGAGCAGCGGGTTGTAGATGGTGGAGGACAGGCTGAGGCCCAGCTGCACCAGATGCAGCAGCAGCGTGTTTCGAGCTTTACGGGCCGAAGTCTTGTCTGCGGAGGCCGACCTGGCTGCTGCTGCAACACTGATATATGAGGAGGTGATGGCCACGCCGGCCGACACAAACACAACACAGGTGAAGGCTTCGTCATATTCACGAGACACAGATCCAAGCATCACGGCTATATTAGAACAAAGATCTTTCACCTGCAGAATCCCCAATTTCTGAAATGGGAAAGACAGAAGGAGTCGAGTGAGGTTATTCAGCGAACTGACGGCCCACACTGCTGTGATGGCCACCGCTGTGTTCCTGATGGTGATGATGGTGGTGTGTCTCAGTGGGTAACACACAGCTACATATCTCTCCAGAGACATCAAAACCAGAGTAAGCGGAGACATCCCACTGGTGAGATGAGTGAGCAGAATGAGAAACCCACAGACAGGATACAGTAACTTCACCCTGCAAACAGCCAGAATATACATGACCTGACTCAGAGCCAGCTGCACAGTGTCTGCAAACAGGAGGTTGTACAGGAGGACGTAGCGAGGAGTCCCACAAAACACCGGTTTACTCCTCAGAGAGAACAACATGGTCCCATTAACGTAGAGGAACACACAGGAGGGAACAGTAGACAGAGTGGAAACCATCAGCTTCTCCAGTAAGCCCTGATACTGCAGCTCCACCGTGGCATTAGAGTGAGAATGAGATATAGACGTCATTGCAGAGAAAATTTAACACATGAAATATTCACAGTCACTGAATCACAAAAAAAACAAAGTTCCTACAACAGTTCAGATCAGACTCTGAGAAACGAGCAGATCCATTTTCCTGAGCAGTCAGTCGGCAGGTTGGAGTTCGTTTCCAGGTGGGCAGAGCTGCTCTGCAGGGTCTGCTTCACCCCACATACCATTTATGAGTCCTGCTCACGTGACACATCACATGTCAACATGGTTACCGCATCACTAACCAGTGATGTCATCTCTACCAGCGTCCAACATGCTGCCTGAGCTGTATTGTCTACCACAGTGTTCAGTATGGTGGCATCAAGTCTGATCATGTCCACACAGCTTTGGTGTCCATCATATGTGTTTCATGGTGTTCAATGCAAGAAAGTACCAGAAATCATGAAAAAAAGCAGAATTTGTTTGATAATTTTTTCAAGAGGCCAATATTAGCTTGTTAAGGATAACATGATCTTGTTTTCACTGACGTTATCTGGGCCAATGTAGCAGGTGACGTTACCTTGTTAAGCTAATGTTGTAGTTTTTAGACTCTTGTTTAGGGTACTATTATTGTGTTTAGGCAAATGTACTGTTTAAAAATGTGTGGAGATGGGTGTAATTGGTGGCAAACGGCAGGGGAGAGTGGTGTGGGGTAGAGCTCAGGAGATTAGTGTCAGGTGAGTTGATGGGTCCAGGTGCTGCTGCTCTGCCTAATTGTGGATATACTTGTGCTGCAGGAGCCGGGCTGCAGCAGTTTCAGCCGGTGACGGCGCTGGCGCAATTGCTGGGGGAAATTGCGGCGATGCATCGGGAGCAAGCAGCATTGAATGCGCAGCAGTTGGAGAGTGTACATGCCCAGATGGAGAGGCAGACCCAGCTGCTGGAGCACCTGCTCTCCCGGTCGGGAGCTGCATCATCCTCCCCTCCTTCTCCCTCCTTGACTGGCATCACGCTCCACAAGATGACGTCGGCAGACGACCCACAGGATTTCCTGGAGATGCTTGAGGCGACCGCGGCGGCATGCGGCTGGCCGGCTTCCTCACGGGGGATGTTCGTGGACGTCAAGAAAGCCGTCCTCGATAGGATGGGCTGCACGTCGGAGGCTCATCGTCGTCGTTTTCTGTCCACCAAAATGGGCACTGCAGACTGTCCCTTTGTCTTCGCACAGCAGCTGAGGGACGCAGCAAACAGGTGGCTACAGACGGCGGAGTCCGCCGGGGAGGGGCGGATGGCGGAGCAGGTCGTGTTGGAGCAGTTTGTGGAGGGGCTTCTGGCTGGGACCTCAGAATGGGTGCGCTGTCACCGCCCCAAAGACATGGCAGCTGCCGTTGTCCTTGCAGAGGATCAATTGTCTGTCCATCCCAGAGGCCAGGCGTCAGAGGGGCGGCCCCCGTCATCCATCCAGCCGGATCCAGCACCTCGCCGGAGATCCACACCCTGGCCCGTTCACCAGCGTCCTACGCCTACTCTGCCCTCTCCTCCCCCTCATTCTAATCCTCTCTCTGTTCCTTCCCCTTCTCAGAGTCCAGCCCCCACGGACGCTAATCTCCACCCACAGGGGGTTTCTTCAGGCGTCAGGGCAGGCGTGTTGGCGGTGTGGACAACCCGGTCACTTCCGCAGTGAGTGCCCGCTCATGGAGGTCGGCCAGGTGGTTCGGGTTGCGGGGCCGCCAACGCCCTCCCCTGGTCCAGGAGGGACATACAGCATTCCGGTAAGGATTCAAGGGGGTATTCACCAGGCGATGGTGGATTCAGGCTGTGCGCAGTCTACGCAGGATGATAGTCTACGCGTTGCTTTTGACCAAGTGATAAAAACTGATGGTCATTTGGCACACCCGGGCACAGTGCAAACATATCCACACTTCTCATTGATTAAGGACAGACTATACAGAGTGAGTCGTGACACTCAGACAGGAGAGGAAGTCACCCAGTTGTTGGTGCCCAAAAGCCGCTGGGAAACAGTTTTCCAGGTGGCTCACTATAACCCAATGGCTGGGCATATGGGGTATGACAAAACACTCGACCGGATAATGGCCCGATTCTATTGGCCCGGCATTCGGGGAGAGGTACGCCGCTGGTGTGCATCTTGCCCTGAATGCCAGTTGGTGAACCAACCAGCCATCCCAAGAGCGCCTTTGTGCCCCTTACCACTCATTGAGGTTCCCTTTGAGTGTCTTGGTATTGACCTCATCAGGCCATTTCACCGGAGTGCACAGGGATATCGCTTTGTGTTAGTCCTGGTGGACTATGCAACGCGACATCCGGAAGCAGTGCCTCTGCGCACCATCTCTGCAAAGAGTGTTGCACAGGCGCTGTTTCAGTTCATCTCCCGGGTTGGGATCCCAAAGGAGATCCTGACTGACCAGGGCACCTCATTTATGTCACGCACACTACTGGAACTGTACAGATTATTGGGCATCAAATCAATTCGGACTAGTGTGTACCACCCTCAGACCGACAGTCTGGTCGAGCGTCTGAACAAAACCTTGTAGTCCATGATCCGTAAGTTTGTGCACGATGATCACCGCAATTGGGATAGGTGGCTAGATCCTCTGTTGTTTGCAGTGCAGGAGGTACCCCAGGCCTCCACGGGATTTTCTCCCTTTGAACTGCTGTTTGGCAGAAAACCACGTGGGGTTCTGGATCTGGTTAAAGAAAACTGGGAGGAAGGTCCAAGCCCGAGCAAAAACGAAGTTCAGTACGTCCTGGACCTTAGAGCAAAACTACACACACTTGGGCAATTGTCACGGGAGAATTTGCTCATGGCCCAGGAGCATCAACAGTGCCTGTACAACAGAGGAACTAGATTGAGACAATTTACACCAGGAGAAAAAGTGCTTGTATTGCTCCCTTCTTCCAGCTCCAAATTACTCACCAAGTGGCAAGAACCCTTTGGGGTCACACGGCAAGTGGGTGATATCGACTATGAGGTTGTGCATTCTGATAGGGTCGGGGCAACACAGGTTTACCACCTCAATCTCCTCTGCCTAATTGTGGATATGCTTGTTCACATAGTAGGGTGCTGGCAGGAGAAGAGGGGAGAAAGCCAAGGAGGAGGATCTCTGCCTGCGTTGAGGAGATAGAAGACGCCGACTGGAGAGCATGTGCTGCAGGAGCCAGGTCGCTGCAGACACGCGGCCGCTTTGTGTTGTTTCTTTGTTTTGTGCTGGTTTTGGCGCCGTACGGCAAATAAAGACTGTAGACCGGCGGCGATTCGTGTGTCTGTGCTGGGGGGAACCCACAGAGGTAGCGAGACGACTACAAAATGTTATCTCATTTAATGCTATTTTCTTTATGCCAGGTAGGGTTCAGGTAGAAACCCAAGTGCAGACATCACAGACAGGCAGGTTTAAGTAACAAAAGAAAACTTCAATCAATACTTAACAGA
Source organism: Stegastes partitus (assembly GCF_000690725.1). Classification (NCBI taxonomy): domain Eukaryota; kingdom Metazoa; phylum Chordata; class Actinopteri; family Pomacentridae; genus Stegastes; species Stegastes partitus. The sequence goes on from NW_007579940.1 coordinate 71,771, forward strand.
GTTAAGAAAGGGCAAGATAGCAATTGCATGATGGCTGAAAACCCAGGAAAAATCCAAACTAAAAGTCCAAAGAATAACTAAATAACTAATCTTGAGAAAACCCAGAAAATACAAAAGCAAAAACACAAACCTGATGAACACAGGTAGGAAGTAAAACAACAGGAGACTCACAAGGACCGCGACCTCCACCTCCAATGGACAGCTTCCAGATATCCCAATAAACAGCCCAAATAAAATAAAAGGCCAAAGTAAGCTGGGTGGGTGGAGAAGTCTGGAGGAAGGACAAAACTAAACTAAAAAGTCCAAAAACAAGCAAATAAAGCGAAGAGTCAGAATCACTATGGGGGACGGCCTAAATGTGGGGAAAACAAGCTGCATTGCAGAGTAGGGCGCCTGGAAGCTGATCAGGCAGGCGAGGCAGCTGCGAAGGATGGCCTTGAGGGTGGTTGGGTGGAGGGAGCTGCTCGGAAGTACTTGCAGATGCTCGGGGTCAGAGACAGGATGAGAGGATGGGGTCAACATCTGAAACAGACCCCTTTCGGAAGATAGTAAGAGGCCAGCGCTGAAGTCCAAACTCTTTGGGAGGATGGGCAGATGGCAACATCAGGTGACGTAGGATCGATCTTTATCTCAGCTGACCATGTCCAGGCCCTGCAGTTGACATCGGTTGACCCAGTTGCACACTCCAGGACAAAAGAGAGGGCAGTCCTCTCAGAAGCAGAAACAGGAATAGAAGAGACAGTGACCCTCTCAGATGCAGGAACATATGAAGCGTCGGCCCATCCATACTTAGGAACAAGCGGATGTTGCCTGGCCTGGATACAAGGAAAACGTCAATCAGTACCAGAATAGTCTCAGCATGGTCAACCTGGGAACAGGAGAGACCTAAGCTGAGATGCAGGACCGGTTGATCAGGACCTCCGTGATCCCCGGCTTCAAAACTGAGACCTTTGTGACACTCGGTTGTAAGACTGGAACCTCCATGATGGCAAGGTCGAGGTGCTAGGGTGCAGTAAGAAACGACATCAATGGCAGTCATGCTTCCTCCTGGAAACCTTCAGGAAGGCATTCCAGAAGGTGACCAAAGGCATCTTGGGGGGTAGGATCAGGTAGGAAACTGGCTAACTCTGGAGTTGGCAGGAGATCAACAGGATGGTAGCTGGCCAACTCAGGAGCAAAAGTTAACAGGATACTGGCTGACTTGGGTGAATGCTGTGAAGCAGGGGAGGTATAGAAATGCCTGATCCAGTCTGGCAAAGAGTCTTTTAGCCATGGCTTAGGGGACGCCTCTTTGTAACTACCACGAGGAACCCTATTCCACTTTCCATTGAATGGAACATCTCAAAAGCTGTCGACGGAGCCAGAATTTAAGCAGTGTCACAGAGCATTTAAAGGAGAAAACAGGTCAAGTGATCTGCTAGTAATCAGCTCATCTTGTCTTTTTTTGGTGAACACTATCTTATTCAGACTAGCATTACGATGTTTAATGTAGCAGTTATCTTTTTTAGGCTGATGTTATCTTCGTTACTCAAATGGGATTTTGTCCAGGGTACCATTATCATATTTAGACTGATGTTGTCTCATTTAGGCTAACTATTTTTTTTTTTTAGGCTGTCTTGCTTTGGATAACATTAGCTTGTTTATGCTACCATTAGTCTGTTTAGGTGAAAGCTAACTTGCTTAGGCTAATAGAAGCTTCTTTATACTATGATTAGCGTGTTTGGGCTAATGTAGGGCTACATTTTTCTTAGTTAAGCTACCAATATCTTTTATTGGCTAACAGGATCTTGTTTATACTAACATTGTCTTGATTTGACTAACATTGTTTTGTTTATACTAAAGTTAGCTTCTTAATGTAAAAATGTATGCTTGTTTTGGCTGATGCATCTTGTTTGAGCTAATGTGATCTTGTTTAGACTAATATCCTATTAATGCTAAAGTTAGCTTGTTTAGGTTAAAGTAAGCTTGTTAAGCAACGTAGTAGCTAATGTTAGCTTATTTAGAACTACATTTCCTGTTTGGGCTCACATTGTCTCGTTTAGGCTATCGTTATGTTAAACACTGAAAGTTGCGAATATTCCGCTGTTTTTTGTGATGTTAATATTTTTTTTAGATATTTATTAAAACTCATCTGTTTATTGTCTGCATTCTTTTATCATTTCATATATCAGGCAGCTGCAACAGAAATCTTATGACACCATAGGAGTTGTTGTTTTTTTTTGGCACAACATTCTTTTAAATAACGGTCACGTCTTTTACTTTTTGTTGTTGCTTGAAAGCTTCATCTCAAGTTTTTCACAAATGAAAAAGAATTCAGTTGCATTTGTGCTGACTACTGATCTTCTGGGATCCTGACATCTTTGCTGTATCTTTGTAAATTACTGTATGAAGCCTCGCGTTTTCTTACTTCACTACTTTATTATTGTATTTTCAGCATTGGTCATCATGTGTACATGTTAAATTGTATGTAGCTGGAAAGACAATAAACTTGACCTGAAAAACGAATGCATCTTTGAGCAGCTTTGGTCAAGCACCTGATAACTTCCAGAGAGCTGCCTTGTAAACTGTTGTTTCTAACACACACTTTTATGCTGCACTATAGCAATGCTCTCTAAATAAATCAGCTAAATTCTGCTGAATTCTGCTGACTAGGGCTGCAAGGTGGCGCAGCATTGTTGCCTCGCAGCAAGAAGGTTGCCGGTTCGCGTCCCGGTGGGGGCACCGGAATCTTTCTGCGTGGAGTCTCCATGTTCTCCCCGTGCAGCGTGGGTTCTCTCCGGGTTCTCCGGCTTCCTCCCACAAGGTCCAAAAACATGTTGAGGTTAATTGGTGATTCTAAATTGTCCATAGGTGTGAATGTGAGTGTGCTTGGTTGTCTGTCTCTAAGTGTGGCCCTGTGATAGACTGGTTACCTGTCCAGGGTGTCCCCTGCCTTCACCCTGAGTCAGCTGGGATAGACTCCAGCCCCCCCACGACCCTCGTGAGGATTAAGCGGTGTATAGATACTGGATGGATGGATTCTGCTGACTACGTCCAGACAGTGAGCGCACATGACAACTGTTTTAAAGTCATCAGGGTGCACAGAAAACACATGGTTTGTCTTTTTTATATAATTTGATGTGCTGTTGTTGTTTTTAGTGCTTTAATTTCACACTTTGTCCCACATTTATTTTGGTTTCTGCTTCTTTTCCTCTTCTAGTCCAGCTACTACAGTAAATTTGCAGAGTAGCCCGCCTGTATTAACACTGTACCTCCTACTAAAGTGCCACATTTCCTCACAATCTCATTAAATATATGATTTATATGATACTGCAGCTCCACAGCTCCACTGCTCACTGACTGGTTCACACGCAACATTTCAGAGACGCGCTCGACATCTTAATGCCCCTGGAAGTAAAACACAAAGCAGTTGTTGCAGTTTTACCCCAACCACAAAGATCCAGAATCAGCACAGACGTCTGTTGAGTCTGCAGGTGGGAGGTTGTTCTGGTTTCCTGGGGAGCAGAGTCGGACTGCAGGGTTTTGACCTTCACATGCTGCATATGAGCTCAACGCACAAACATCTCACGTGGTAGCGTCACATGTCGCAGCCTATCAGAGGGAATTTAGTCCTCTGGAACTGACATGACAACAGAACACTGGCTATCTTTTGTTGTGGTCAGTTTGTGGGAACTTGTTTTTCTCTATGGAAACGGCACGACCACGAAGAACTCAGTTAGAACAACACAAATCATACAAAAAGCAAAACTGAATGTCTTTCATCTTTTATTTAACAAAAAAAAATGCAACTGAGCCGTTTGTGACTTTAATGATTAATCATTGATTGATTGATTGATTGATTGATTGATTGATGGCACTGCTGTCTATTGGAAAAGAACACATTTTAAAATTTGCAGCCCTAACCTGGACCGAGCTCACTGCGAGGTTGGCAGTTCAATCCCCGGCTCCCCCACGTGATGAAGTGACCTTGAAACCGAACGTGCTTGGAAGTCTTGTCGCCACTGTGTGAATGTTAAACACATTGTAAAGTGTTTTGAGTTGAAGAGCACCAAATAAATGCAGACCATTCAGACAAGAAGAGCCCCCGCTAAGCCTGTCCGGGTTCAATTCTGAAGTATTACACTCCCGACGCCTGCTGTTGTGTCCCACATTTGTGTCCAGGTTAAAAAGGGCCTTTTGTTTAACAGTTATCCACATGGTGAATTTTACGTCGGTGATGGACGAGAACATCGAGTGGGTGCTTGTTGTCGTCTCCAAGTTTAAACTGTCAGCGTCAAAACCTGCACAGCAGTTTTTCAGGGCAGCTCAGAAGGAACTTTCCTGTAAACGGCCCTGAAAGAGGTTCTACAGGTCGGTTCCTGCAGATGGAACATGTCCAAAGGTTCAGTCCACCTTAAAAACAACCAGCAAGTTCCAGCGGTGGAAAGCAACCTAATTCACTCCAAATCCAGACGAGTTCAACTCACAGCATTTTCATAAAGCTTCTCTGTCCACAGAGAACCAGTGGCGCCTCGACTCACTTTATGTTATGTCACACATTGACTGAATACGATATTACTCTTCCTCCTCGTACATGCACCTCACACTGTTCTGACAGCTACACTGCCGCGCAACTCATGAATGTTCAGACGAGCTAATAGTTGGCGGTTTGTGATGTCACATAGATGCGCCATTCAAAGTTCGTGCTGCATTTTGAACATGTTCACGGTTCTGGCTGCCAGATAATCACTCTGCTCGCATGGATCACTTCACCTTTTGAAATTTAGAAGTTTATATTTTGGTAAGCAGAACAGAGGCAGCAGTCCAGAAGTGGAAAACTCAACTTATCCTGATGTGGAAATAACTCAACGCATGTTCGGGGCTGTTCCACACTTTAAGAATCCAGGAACTGAACCAAAACAAAAAGGAAGGTTTAAAATGCGGCTGCACAGTATACTGTTTCAGCACCAGGGAAGTAAGGCAACAACTGAAACGCAAGATACTACGACTTTTCCTGCTGCTTGACACAACTCTGATTTGAGGGTTCCTGGACTTGGTTTAAAAGGTGCAGAGTATGTTGACATGCAGGATCCAACGAGGGAAAAACAAGGATGGTAAATGGTCTGCACTTATACAGCACTTTTCTACCTTAGTGGTACTCAAAGCGCTTTGCAATGTGTTCCTCATTCACACACACATCCATACACTGATGGCAACAGAGCTGCCATGCAAGGTGTTTTGCTGCCATTAGGAGCAACTTTGGGTTCAGTGTCTTGCCCAAGGACACTTCCACTGTGAACGGGATCGAACCGCCAACCTTGCAACTAGAGGACAACCGCTCCACCACCTGAGCCACTGCTAAAAGAAACCCATCAGTTGTGCTGAATTATTTTGGCTACAGGCAGAATGTTGACCAAATACAGGAGCTCTGTTTGTTTCTTAACCCTACAACACCTGTAACCATGGTAACAGTGCAGTAAGATGGAGACAGCTCAAACTATTTACAAGATATAAAAACCTACAATACAAAAATTAGATCAAAGGTTCGTCATGCTTGTGTGACAAAAACGAAAATAAAAATCCAAAATTAAACTGAAACTACATCAACATTGGGCGCTTTACACATCCGAACACTGAAGAAAACTTTTACTTTGTTTTCTGTCCATCATTTGTCTCCATAGAGGTTCACATCATCCCTTCTCTCCATGAAGACTTCTGAAAAACTCCCCCCGGGAGCCAATAATCACGTCAATATTTACTGAGAGCATTAATTAGTGAGAGTCTGAATAATTAACGTGACTAAATTAGTTGTCGGGAGACTGGGAGATGGGAGGGATTTCTCACTGTGAAACCTCAGAGTGTTTTCAGCAGCTGAAAAACAACATTTCCCCTGAAGAAATGAGCAATTAAGGAAACATGACTCTAAATAACGAGTTTCTATAAAGTACAGAAGTAGCTGAACTGTGTTTCCTGTCAGTTTATTCCTACAGTTCAGAAACTTCTACGTCTTTAACTGGAATGTTGATCCAGATGTCAATTCTTAGCAGTTAGCTCTCGTGGCTGCTAACGGATTACCCATACAGCGCTACGTTTACATCTGGCTCTAAAAACTATGCGCTGCGACCTCAGTTTAATCTGTTGCACTCTTGGTTAAATGTTTGGGGCACGGTTTAATGTTTGCATCCTTTGTTTAATGTGTTACACCTCTGGTTTTATATTTTGCCCCCTCGAGGCACTGCTTTCCACCATTAAAATTTTGCGCTAACAGTTGACATTTAAATATAAACATCTCATCATTCAGTTCTGAATAATGAATGAAAACGCTACCATCGCTCAATAAACAGGCCGCCGAAATCATGCAGGCATGCCAAAACATAACGAATTTAATCTCGCTAATTTACCAGACATCGTTCAATAGATATTTATTGAATAGGAATTTGACTCAACATCTATTTTTGAATATTCAGCCACAAAGTCTGGTAACATCCAGACACAGTTAGCGTAGCTAGCCTAAGCTTTTGTCTTCTCGCCGTTAGCCTTCATGTTCACTCATGTTTTACTTTGGTTTTTGCTTGCTGTCTACTTTCCCTTTTAACACACCGTTAACGTTTGTTTTTCTCGCTGTTTACTGTCTACTTTCATTATCACCGTGTCTGCTTTTGTCTTCACTCGCTGCTTTATATTGCTTTTACTTGCTGTTCAGTTGTCTTCACTGAGTTTTTACTTTGGACTTTGTTTGCTGTCCACTTCCTATTTTTAACGCACAGTTTACACTTGTTTACGTTCATCTTAACCCACTGTCTTTTGTTATTTTCACTCACTGTTGACGTACTGTTTACTCGGTTTAATTTCATATTCACCTGGAGTTAGCTTTTGTTTCAGTCACTGTTCACTGTTGTCTTTGCTTTTTGATTACTGTTTAGTTGGGTCGTCACTCACTGTTAGTTTATGTCTTTGATGGGTCCTTCCTCATGTACTGACAGGATGTGGGCCGGAGAGCAGCAACAGTGGAGCTATAAAATATCTTGCAAAGGTGTGTTGACTAAAAACACATTTGTGATGCACTTTTTGGAGTGCATCACTTTTCCCTCAAATTAAGGTGAGAATTTAGTTCAGCGGTTTAAAATTATCTGGAGACTTGGCTCCACCAACCAACAGCCTTTGTCTTTAAGGACATTTAAGCATATGACAAACATAAATATTACACTTTACTATGTGAAGTATGTCTAGCTGGGCGTGACTCTGTCGAAGCCCCAACACAGGCTGAAAGAGCTTTAAGATGATTGTAAAGCCTTTCATCGTCGATTACAGCTTCATACTTTGACCTTTAAGATGTAAGTTAAAGTTTTCAGGATAAAACTGAAGTTTTTTCCATTTGCTTCGGATTTGTTTGTCGTTGTTAAACTTTGTCTCCACAGAGGTACACCTCACCTTCTCTCCACTAAGACCTCCGATGCCCACAGGGGGGTGATAAGATTTACCGAAAACATCAATGAATATTTAATGCGTCTAAATGAGTCATCGGGGGACGGGGTGAGGATTTCTCTCTGTAACACCTCAGAGCATTTCATCAGACTAAAATCAATATTTCCAGAACAACAACACAACTTAGGAGCTGTCCAACTCTTTCCTTTGTTTCCTTTTTTTGTTGTGGAAGCTGAAGTGAAAAGACTGACAGACTGTATCTTTAATGAGAGGTATTTAAGGCTGTAGTAATGCTACACACAGCTAAATAATGTCAAACCACTTCAAGTTCAAGCTTCATTTGATTTCATTCCTGAGGGTTCTGGTTAGTTTTTCATATAAAACCCAACTGACAGTCATGTTGATTACAGTCTAGTTAGTGTTATAGTGTTTGCTCATGTCAGGATCCCTGTTCAGCCGCAGCCTGGTTCCCTTTTT